>NC_083692.1:86747500-87047500 GCF_033118175.1 Dama dama
CACTCTCCATCATGCAGCTTTCCCCCCTCGCTCTGGGAACTCTGTGCTCCGGACAACCAGGAGAACATCACCAACTGCACAGGAAGGCCATGGTCTGCCCTGGACATCAGGAAGACTGTGTGTAGGAAATGCCCAGCACAGAGGCTATGCTGGAAACAACTCTATAGTCGTGACTATCAGTGGCCTGGACTTGTTTTTTCTAAGGACATTTTTGCAATACCTAACACGTGTTTGGTGCTAAGTCTGGAAGACCGAGACCGGCTCTCCTGACAGCTGCACACGGTGTGGGTGGACAGGCAGAGGAAAATGAGGGGTCTGGCTCTCCATGTAGGAAGGACTCTCCTCACTCACTGAGCTGCCCCTCTCCTGAGCCTCAGGCCTAAAGACCCAACTTGCTCCCTCATTTAAAACGGGGATGAGCTGACTTCCCTGAGTTCAGAATTGCGTGTAACTAAAACACAAAACAGAAAAAAAGGAAACCCAACTGTTGCACTCGTGCACAGCTTATAGACAAGACGGCAGTGCCCTCAGACAGCATTTCAAATACAGTTTATTAGTGTGTGATATGAAAAGGGTATTTTTATTGCATGATATAATGCAATGGGACCTTGGGCGCTCTGTGGAAAGACCTCACACTCAGAAGTGTAATGAACCCGTAGTCCCCAAAACATTATACTGTACATTAACCTATCATTAATGGCACGTTAGGGCTAGGGGCATTGCACGCTTGCTGGTCAGGGCTCCATCAGGACAGTGTGGAGAAAACCACATAGTCTTCCCAGGCTTAAAGCAAATAGAGAAAATAAATATTCCTGATGTCTACAGGCAGCTTTAACGGAAGTTCAATCCCAGCTCTGCCTGGCAATTTCCAAGACTGCTTTTTTAAGAGAGGAAGACGCACAACTGAACAAAAGAAGGAAACGAGCCTTCTGCAGTTCACCTGCAGCTATATACCCCACAACCCCAATGCAGGCTCGACAAGGTCACAGGCAGAGGGCGCCTCTGGTAGCAGTGCAGAAGCTGCCCGCAGGACACTCAGGCTGGAACCTCAGTCTCCAGAGGCAGAAGGGATCTTGAAGACTGTGCACCTACCTCCCTCACTCTCTAGATGGGGAAATCAAAGCTCAAAAAGATAAAGGAAGAGACAACCTATCCAAAAGAAAAATGCGCACAGTATGTGAAAAAAATAGTGATGGCCAATAAACATGAAAAAAAAACTTCATGCTTAATAAAAAGAATGCAAATGAAAACAATTGGATACCATTTATCACTGATCAGATAGGTGACGATCAACGTCTAATACTTTAGTAGCAAAAGAGGTGAGTGCTCAGTCGTGTCCAACTCTTTGGGATCCCATGGACTGTAGCCTGCCAGGTTCCTC
This sequence comes from Dama dama, assembly GCF_033118175.1. Classification (NCBI taxonomy): domain Eukaryota; kingdom Metazoa; phylum Chordata; class Mammalia; order Artiodactyla; family Cervidae; genus Dama; species Dama dama. The sequence continues at coordinate 86,748,882 of NC_083692.1, forward strand.
TGTCCATGGAATTCTCGAGGCAAGAGTATTGGAGTAGCCATTCCCTTCTCCAGGGGATCTTCCTGACCCAGGACTGGGACCCACATCTTCTGCATCGCAGGTGGATTCTTTACTGCTGGGCCACCTGGGAAGCTCCGAAAGAGGTGAGGGGGAACTGCAATTCTCATATCCATTTTGTAAAGGCGTATGTATATGTATATAGAAAGATGGTCACCAGCTTAATAGCAAAGGTCTGGAAATCACCAAAATGTTTTATGGCAGGGTCCTGGTTAAATAAATATGAAACATCTATATAATGGGACACCATGCAGCATTAAATAGAATGAGACAGACTTTCATGTGATGTGGAAAGATCTCAGACCTCAAAGATATAAGCAAAAAAGTAAGGTACAGAAAATAAAATTAACAATTCTTGAAGGACACACAAGTTACTATTAACATTTCTTAATTCTGGAGAGTGGGGCTGAGGGTATATTTTGTATCCTTCTGTATTCCTTGAATTTTTAAGCATAATTTTAACACTAGTTTTAGAAAGTCAATGATGAGAGTAGGAGCAAACATTTTGGGGGAACATTTCCTAACTTCTACGCTAAGTGATTCATGCACTTTATCTTGTCTGGATTTTCACACACACAAAAGCAGTGATTTGGTCACTATTATCCCTTTCTATAAGGGCTTCCCTGGTGGCTCAGATAGTTAAGAATCTGCCTGCAATGAAGGAGACCTGGGTTTCCTCCCTTGTTTGGGAAGATCCCCTGGAGAAGGGAATGGCAACCTACTCCAGTATTCTTGCCTAGAGATTTCCATGGACAGAGGAGCCTGGCGGGCTACAACAGTCCTTGGGGTCACAAAGGGTCAGACATGACTGAGCAACTAACACACTCACATCCCTTTCTGAAATATGGGAACTGAAATTTCGAGGGGTAAAGTAATTTGTTCAAGGTGACCTTATTGTCCATCTACTTTCAATAATGAAACAGTATTTGTAAAATAGAGAAAAATCTCTCCAGATTCTGATGCAGCCCATGACCACCTTCCTGGGGAAAGCTGGGAAAGCTTGCCTTATCCTAGCTGTGGTCAGGGAGGAAGGCAAGACAAAAGACTACTGACTTTGAGGTAGAATTGAATTTCTGGAGGTATCTAGTCTCCACACCACAAAAGGAGATGAGCCGAGGGACCCCAGACTACCCACACTGTTCAAGTAAACAATGCTTGGCAACCAGGGCTTGAACACATGAAGGGAAGCATTTCCCCAATGAAACATGAAACGACTTCAAAGGAAACCCAGCAGGCACTTCATGAATGAAGAGGCAGCTGTCTGAGACCAGCAGAATCACAAGTGAGAGTCGGGGCCAGGAAGGACAGGGCAACCCCGCGCCTTAGGACTATCTGTGCGGAATCTCGACACTGCTTCAGGAAGCTTGCTCTGTTTTCTCATTCCTCCATTCTTCCCAATAAAAGAGTATTGTTATTTTTGGATTACAGACTTTGCAGCAACATTTTAAAATGCTAGATTTTATTTGTCCTAGGGTCTGCCAATACACGCTGTAATTAAAATGTTGATTAGTAAACAGTTTAAATATATGACAGACAATGCAGTTAAAGCCTACAGTTAGGTCAATATGTGATTTAGATTTGCCATTTAAAAAATCTCATTTAAATTTTGCATACATTAATCACTACCATACTTCAAGGTTCTGATATCCACCTGACTACAATATTAAAATAAAACTTGCTGCCCCAGGGAAATCCTACTTATTCTTAATTGTTTCGAGGCTTTGATGGGCTTTTAATCTAAGATTAATTTATGCAATTTTAAATAACTCTTCTTATGATTAATAAGCTTGAAAATTAAAAGGAGTCTAAAGCAATTATAATGAGCATTTGGTCATAACCTCATTAGAAGAAGGAGTGAAGGATACAGCTCTGGAATTCTTACAAGACTACAATTTAAGGTTACTTTTGGAGAAGTCAAACGTAGTTCCTGAAATTGCAAAGGCAGGTTAGCAAAGGTCAGTGTTAAAATGACGGCTAGCTAGATTAGCATACTAATGATTTTCCCTGATAGTGACAGAAAGGACACTGAAAAGAAGATGCAGAAAGAGAGACAAATGACATGCTGCCGAGAAGCTACAGGCTCTCAACTGGGTTTCCTGTTATTCTGGCTGGAGAACTTCATGGAATTTCAGAAAGAGTCAGGGGATTAGAACATCCCTATTTATAAATCAATTTCAGCAAGAGAGTCTGGTCCACATGGAGCAAGCAGAGATCAGTCCTCTGTAGCCTGTTTGCCTGTTGTGATGGGGTCACTGCCTCGCTGTGGATAGCAAGATCAAACCAGTCAATCCTAAAGGAAACCAACCCTGAATACTCATTGGAAGGACTGATACTGAAGCTCCAATACTCTGACCACTTGATGTGAAGAGCCAACTCACTGGAAAAGACCCTGATGCTGGGAAAGATTGAGGGTAGGAGGAGAAAGGGACAACAGAGGATGAGACGGTTGGATGGCATCACTGATTCAATGGACACGAACTTGGGCAAACCCTGGGAGACAGTGAGGGACAGGGAGGCCTGGTGTGCCGCAGTCCACGGGGTCATAAAGAGTTGGACATGACTTGGCGACTGAACAACAACACCACTGCCTTGCCGAAGAACCAACAGTGGCTTCCTGCAGCTGCAACTCCTCACTGGCGTGCAAAGCCCTTCGGAGCTGGCTCTCTGCTGAGCCACCCCTTCCTTTAAAAAAGGAAGTGTTTTTTTTATGCGACCCATTTTTAAAGCCTTTATTGAATTTGTTATAATATTGTTGCTGTTTGGGGTTATTTTTTGGCTGTGAGGCATATGTGATCTTAGCTCCCCGACTAGGGATCCTGCATGCTCTGCATTGGAAGGTAACGTCTTAACTGCTGGACTGCCAGGGAAGTCCAGAATCACCACTTTTTAATGTCTATTTTCAGACAAATACTGCAGGTCTGGCTGGAGCTGGGACGCGTCCCCTGACCACCCTCACCATGCACCACGCACATCAGCAGCCCACAGCCCACCCTGCGTTTTCTGTGTGTCTCCTCTGGGTGTGTCCAGTCTGCTCCGTGAAGATCTGGATGTTTCTTACATTTCTTTTGAGCCCATCACGGCACCTCACAGACAGCCCATTCTTGTTATTTAACTGTTTCATAATAATCCCTCCAACAAGATGCTCACAATACTGATACTCGAGGACTGATACAAAAGTTAAGGCTTTATAATGACTGGGGCAGAACAACTCACAGAGATCTGTCTATCCCTAAGAAACTACCAATTCATTAGACACTACTACAAATGTCTAACTTATATTTATTTGTTCTAGATGGCATTAAGCTCCAATAAACGTATTTGTCTTTCAAGAAGCTACTGATCAGACATGCCCAGGAACATTAGATGAGACAAATCATGACCCAAAGAGGCTAAAGGATTCAGTGTCCCTACATATTTAGCACTTAACAGTTTACACACTTTCACAAACTATTTTAACAGGGAAAATACCCACCCTTCAAGATTGGTATTACTACTGTCATTTATAGATGAAGAAGCTGAGGCTCAGTTAAGCTAAGTAACTGCTGATTACCCAGGAGAGGCAGAGGCTGTATCTGAAATCACGTCTTCTGGTAACCCAGATCAATGCTCTTTCCAATCTGCCATGCTGCTTCTCATCCTATGTTCACAACAGACTCACTTTCGAGATCGAGAGCCCATCTATGGCCTCTGCAGACTTCACACAGAGGACAGAGTAGGTCCTGCTGGTTGTCAGCCACACACCTTTCCACTTCTACAACCATGGTTATAGAAACGAGTGGCGTCATGGGATCATCGACTCAGCGGACATGAGTTTGAGCAAACTCTGGGAGACAGGGAAGGACAGGAGAGCCTGATGTGTTGCGGTCCTTGGGGTCACAAAGCGGAACACGACTGAGCGACGACAAATCCTATGAACAAGTCGCAACCTGAGAGTGGAGGGAAAGCAAAGTGTCGGGAGGTGGGGGTGATGCGCTGGTTTCTGCTGAGCAGCCGGGGGCTGGGGACAGGACTCTGCAGGGGGGGTGCAGCCACCTCAGGCTTTAACTACTTGCCCACGGTCAGCCCCTCCTCTGCTGTCCAGGAGACAAGATTCTTCCTCATGATCTTAGAAGGACCAGAAAAAAGACTCTAGGGGATGCAGGCTTCAGTAGTTGTGGCTCATGGGCTCAGCAGCTGTGGCTCCTGGGCTCCAGAGCACAGGCTCAACAGTAGAGGGGCATGGGCTTAGCTGTTCTGCGGCATGTGGGATCTTCTAGGACTAGGGATCGAACCTGTGTCTCCTGCACTGGGCCACCAGGCAAGCCCAATGCTTTTTCCCTTGTGATGAGAACACGTAGGCTTTACTCTCTTAACAGCTTTCAAATATATCATATTAACTATAGTCATTATTTTGTGCATCACATCCCCAGGACTTACTTATCTTAGAACCAGAAGTTTGTACCTTTTGACCATCTTTATCCAATTTACCCTTCCTCTGCCTCTAATTACCGACAAACTTTTTCCAATGAATTTTTTTTTTAAGATTCCACATATAAGATTTTGTCTTCATCATTATCTAACTTACCTCAAACACTGTAATGCCCTAAAGATGCATCCATATTGTTGCTAACAGCAGAATTTCCTTTTTTATGGCTGGATAATATTCCACTATATATATATACGTGTGTATCTATCTCACAGCTTTTTTACTTATTCATCTGTTGATGGACACTTGGGGCATTCCCATGTGTTGGCTATTGTAAGTAATGCTGCTATGAACATGCGGGTACAGGTATTTCTTTGACTTAGTGTTTTTGTTTCCTTCAGATACAGTCCCAGAAATGGAAATGCTGGATCACATGACAGCCCTATTTCCATTGTTTAAGGAAGCTCCACATTGTTTTCCAGAGCAGCCTTACCAGTTTGTAATCCTACCAACAGTACACAGGGTTCCCTTTTCTCCACATCCTTGCCAACACTTCTCTCTTGTCTTTTTGATGACGGCCATTCTAACAGGCATAGGGTGATATGTTCATTGTGGTTGTGATTTACATTTCCTTCCATAATTAGTGATGTACTTACTGGCCATTCGTATAGCTTCTTTGGAAAAGCGTCTATTCAGGTGCTTTGCCTATTTAACTTTTTTATTTTAAATTTTTATTATTTATTTATGGCTGCACGGGGTCTTCACTGTGGTGCACAGGCTGTTTCCAGTTGCAATGAGCAGGGGCTAACACACGGCTTAGTTGCTCTGCAGCACGTGGAATCTTCCTGGACCAGGGATTGAACCCATTTCCCCTGCATTGGCAGGCAAGTTCTTAACCACTGGACCACCAGGGAAGTCCTCCTTTGCCTATTTTTAAATTGGTTTGTTTTTCTTGCTTTTGAGTTGTATGAATTCTTTATATATTTTGGATATTAATCCCTTACCAGATATATTGTTTGCGAATATTTTTTTCTCCTTCTGAAGAGTGTCTTTCATTGAGTTCTTTTTGATCATCCAGTCAAGAGAGATGACTGAACAGCTACTGTGTGCCTTGTATGTGCCAGCTGGCTCAGTGGTAAAGAGCCCGTCTGCCAACGCAGGAGGCACGGGTTCGATCCCTGGGTCAGAAAGAGCCCCTGGAGAAGGAAATGGCAACCCACTCCGGCATTCTTGCCTGGGAAATCCCACGGACAGAGGAGCCTGGAGGGCTACAGTCTGTGGGGTTGCAGAGAGTCAGACGAGACTGAGTGAGTAAACAACTGTGCCGGCTGCAGGGGGTGCAGGGCCTTCCTCACCACGCTCTTAGGCTCCTGGAGGGCAAGACTGGTGTTTCCTCAGTCTCTGTGTTCCTCCCGCTGTGCAACTCAAGTAACTGGCCCGGGAGCCACTTGCTACTAGTTTGCAAGAAGATAAGAAGCTATGCCAGGAAGTAAATCAGCACACAGCTTCTTCACAGAGGAAATTCTGCTATAAAAAACTGTCAGGTGAACTAAATAGAAAACTTCCATACGTGCTTGATTTATATTCTAGCACAAACTCCTCATCTTGTGTTCAAGAAACTGTTCAGATATTATCATTAGTCCACGGTCTGTATCTGAGTCGCACTAAACTATAGCACCTAGCAAGCCATTCCGCATATAGAACGTGCTCAGCAAGGTTTGCTGAGTTAAAAGAAATTTCTCCCAGACTCAAAGAGTAATATTGCTTAGAAGCTGCTCATTTCTATAGTTGTGATAGTAAACTAAAAAGGTGAGAAGGTTTTGTGGCCAGATACACTGCAGAACATACTCTGCCTTCAGTTTTTACCATAGATTGATGAAGCCAAGAAGCAGGAAAAGCTCACAAATTTTCACAGCTTCCCTTCAGAGAAACAACAGACAGGTGCAAACTGCTGGTGATTACTTCCTCTCTTCCTACGTGGTTTATCTGCACTGAGGTTTAGGTCCCAGTCAGGCCCCAGCCTCTGTGTCCAGACACCAGCTCTCTGCTCCAACCACAGCCCTCCAGATGTAGGACGAGGCCAACGTGGAGGGGAACAGAAGAGGTGAGCTGAGTAAGCATCCTGGAAGGATGAACAAACACAAACTGTTGACATTCTACGTTTCTTTGTGGGGTGTCTGTTTTAGTTTTGTTTTGGATTGGCTTAGCTGCAATTGTCACAACCATAATAACAACCCTCTGCCTACTATGCACCAATACATATTAGCTTTGATGTAGTGCTGAAGAGTGCTATATTCTTCCTGGCTGTGTGACTCTAGGCAAGTCAATTATCCTCTCTGAGCCCTAGTTCAGTGTATCAGTAAAAAGGGAATAAGAATAATCTTCATAGTGTTTGTGTGAATGTCAAATGAGATAAGATATACAAAAGATCTCTGTAAATACATGTGTACTTAAAAATGTGATCTATTAAGCTTACTATTCTCTCTAAAGTAAAGCTTTTCTTTCTTTAAAGATTAGAAGACTTTCTGAATTTATCTGCAGCCACAAGTTGCATGCAAGAGTTGCTCCAATTTCAAGTAATTTCAGAGAAAATAGGTATAGTATGGATTTTGACTAGTGTGGATATTAGATATAAGCTGTGTCTCACGTATGTGCAGAGAGTAATACACTCACAAAAATACTACAATGTCCTGCAAAGCGTGGCTCAGCTGTGACCCCATGCATAAAGCCTCCCCAGGCAACCCTGGCTGGAAGAAATCTTGCCTTTCTCAGAGCTCATGTACCTGTTAAATTCATATCACTTCAGTTCAATAATTATCTATTGAGCATTCAACATGGGGCTAGGGATTGGGCTAAATGCTGAGGTACAAAGGTAAAGATGACCTGATCTTTTCCTCTAGGAGCCCGTGGTCTTGCTCATGGCCTGTTATGTGACTGCCACAAGGTGTGAAAACAATACTGACAGAGGTCCTTGGCCAGAAAGAAGGGTGACACACGGCAGGAAGGCAGCAGCCCTACTGAAGGAGGCCTGGGAAAGCGCCGCAGAGGCTGAGCCAGTCGGGCTCTGCAGGCTGCACAGGAGTTGACCATGTGGGTATAAGGAAAGCGCATTCTCGGTAGAAGAAGCAGCACATGCAAAGATATGACCATGTGAGGACGCCTCATGCGCTAATGGACTGTCAGACTGTTAGGACACAGCGCAGTGAGGTGGAGGGCCAGGGGAAGGTGGGCAGGAGGAGGTGCAGGAGGGCCTCTGGTGAGTCTGTCTATCCTGCGCTTGGCTGTTCATGTCCTCATATTCCTTGCTAGACTGGAAGCTAGTTGAAGGCAGGACGCAAGATTGACAAACTGTTTCCTCGGCATCAGGCAGGACGCTCTGCCCAGGGTAGACACTCAACAAAGAAGGGTGGGTGTGTGCTCAGACGCACAGGTGTGACATTCTCTCCCTGTCTCATAAGAGCAGAAAAGGCTGCTGAAATACAAACCTGCACCAGACGTGCAGTGCGTTACAATTCAGCCAGGCCCCGGAAAGCTAGCCTCATGCCTGCCTTTGGTACTTAACCCACTTTCCAGATGACACGCGCTGCTGCCTGCACAGGTGAGTGGGAAAGGGGGCCACGTCCAAAGGCAGGAAGCCGAGCTGCCAGCCAGGGCTCTGCTGACCTCCCTGACAGGGGAAGGAGAAAGAACTTTCCAGTCCTGGAGCTGGAGCCTCAAGCCCTGCAAACGCCAGCATTCCAGGGCTGCTGATTTGCCTTCCCGAGAGCGAGAGTATTCCAAAGGCAAGCCTGTGGCTTAAAAAAAAAAAATCATGTTTAATTTAAAAATTAGAAACTGGAGCAGGCTGTGAGCACAGGGGTTGATTGAAACAAAATTTAAATTCCTGTCAAGCCCATTTAAACACGGGGGCCCTTCATAGACAATTAGCTGCTCCCTGTGAATGCTGAATAAACTCAGGCCTGGTCACTGCGAGCAGAGAGGCGCCTACTGTGAGGCGCTGAAAAAAAAATTAACTAAAATCAGGCTGTATGAAATATTCAGCCTTCCAGTATATCACAGGGGTTTGAAAGTGTAAACAAGACAAAAATCGATTCCTTAGTGCCCTCAAATCAAGCCCCCAAAATGGTTAGGGCATCTGTTTCTGCTAAATTTTGTTTACATCGGCAGATTTGCCTTAATTGCAGTTGTTTATTTCTCATTGTCCCTGGGGCCCTAATCTCCCGATTACTAATACTTAACACTCATTTCACATCTAAAGCTACTTCTAATCCTCAACAGGTTTTGGGGGCTCTTAAAATTATTGAAACCGCAGAGGTGGGAGAGACAGCCTCTTTGTGAAAGGAACATTTTCTTATCTACTACCAGCTGGGTCCAATCATCACCAGGGATGGCTACAACAAAGGTGCTAAAAGGCTCTTCCACAATGACTGCTGCTCCACTGGGGATTCAGAGGATAAAAAGGAGCTTTGATGGAAAAATCTGAACAAGAGGCTAAAGCAGTCCAGCCAAATAAAGTTACTGTCATAATCAAATGCTGTCAATCACCATGAAAATCCAATTAAAAATGTCTCAGCACAGCCCTCTTAAGTGGAAAAATGTACCCTATGTATACAAATTTTTGTCAACTCCACACCAGTCCCACAATGAGAAAGTCCTCCTATTAACTGAACCCCCCTCCCCCACCCCCAAAAGATGCTGGTCATTCAGAAGCAGTCTGAGGGAGCTGTGACACACACCGGCTATTGGTATACAATTAAAAGAGTTAATCGGGTTACATTTGAAAATTCCATTTTTACTTGTGTCGAGGGAACCTTTGCACGAATAAACGAATGGTAACTTATTTTCCTACTTCAGAATCAGTGACCATTTATATTAAGAGAGCGGAGAAACAGTAAACCAGGATACTGGAAAGAAAGTAGTCCATGCTCTGGCAAATGTCTCTCGGTAGACCATGGCCTAATGTTTAATTCTAATCTTGAAAATTAAATAGAGGACAGAAGGCCCAAATGTTTCTGCTGCCTTTCTGCAGTCTCTTAAACGGCCAAGTGAACCTCAAGTTATCTGCAGGCAGATCTGACCCCTCAAATAGCTGTCTACAGAAGGCCTCACTGAAACCACACAGCTCCTGGTCCCCCAAGGTCTCTCTCGAAACCGCTACAAACTAAAAAGCAGACAACCCATTAAACAAATCCAGCTGGTTACAACTGTAAATAGGGGGCTTCTAATAATTTTCCAGCCCTTGGAATTCCTGGCTAGACTCATTCACTGTTGATAAGTATTGCATCGATTTATTGGAGCACTGTTGATGTTGTTGTTTGGTTGCTAAGTCGTGCCCGACTCTTTGCGACCCCACAGACTATAGTCCACCAGCTTCTCTGTCCGTGGGATTTCCCAGGCAGGAATACTGGAGTGGGTTGCAAATTCCTCCTCCAGGGGATCTCCCCGACCCAGGGATCAAACCTGTGTCTCCTGCATTGGCTGGTGGGTTCTTTACCATTGAGCCCCCAGGGAAGCCCTTATTGGAGTGTACTTACAGGAAAACAAGTTTGCTGCTTTCAACAGCAGTTCCCAAATCACAGAGACTGGGCTTCAGGTTTGTTTTATATTCCCTCCCACAAGTGGCTGAATAACTCTGGATTTTTCAGCCTGATCTATTATTCCCGAGGACAGGGGGGCAGGGTGGCCCACATCTGATATGGTGATAGATAGAAGGCCTTGGGGTCCCCTGACGTCAGTCTAACCTGAAAAAACATGGTGCTGGCCAGGTGGTCTCTAAGTCTTGACTTTCTAATGACCTCTTGACTTGGAATGAATGAACTGTCAAAGGTGAATTCTCCAGTGGCCAGAACACACGCCAAAGATCACAGGTGGGCTCTTAACAAGGCTTGTTTCACACTTTCTTGCTCTTCCTGTCCTTCCAGGGTGGAGAGTAGAGCCCTGGGGCCTGTTCTGATTGGTCTGGCTGCACTGGTCGTTAAAAGCTGTGAATGGTATCCAAGCAAACCATGTGATGTCCCAGAAATTCTATTATTTTGGCACCAAATGATTTTCCCACATGACCTCTCATAGCAGAAAGTCAAACAAGAATCTCTGATCAGACCATGTAGTTCTAGTGTGGCCATCCTAACTCATACTGAATATCAGAGCACAGGATGGCGTGTTCTTGGGTGAGTTTCCCCAACTTTACTCTGAGTTCCGAGAGAACAGGGACACATGATGTCATGTTTGTCTTTATGGCTAATTCAGTGTTTTACTACAATGAATTAGAGTGAGTGGCACGTGCAAAGAATAATTGATAGTGCTTTCTCTTCTTCTAGTCAGAACAGAGAACATGCCTGAATGACAGCCACATACGACTAAGCTAGGAACTGAATAAAAGATCAAGCTCTTCTTTCAAGGAATTCAATCTAGTGGTAAGGAGAAAAAATGGTGTCAAACCAGTGAGTTTCACTTGGACAGTTTTTAAAAGCAGCAGCAACAAAAAGAGTCCTCAGTATCTGCTCCCTGGTCAAATGCCAGAGATTCTCTGACTTGGGTTGGGATCTGGGCAGTTTTCTTTTAAAATCCACTCAGATGATTCTGATGAGTTAGGAACCCCTGTACCACATGGGCCAAGCTGTGAATCTACCATGAATATATATTTTATGTGATGAAGTGCTGTTTCAAGTTAGAGATAATAAATGGTGGAGGGATTCCGAGAAGGGAGCAAGCTCTGTGAAACAAGAGGAGTGGGGAAAGCTGCAGGCAGGAGGAAGGAAAGTTTGAGGACAGTGGAGAGGAGAGCATTCTAGGCTGAGGCCACCACCCAAATAACAGAAACTCCCTGCGAACTGAGCGACGTCAAAGGAGGAACAAATGCATAATACACTCAGAAGACCCAGCTCCGCCTGGGTGAGTGGGCAGAACACTGAAAAGCGGCTCCACTGTTGTACTTCACGGCATCCAAGGGAATCAAACTGTTCCTGTGGCCAAGGCCGTGCAGCCCCCATGACCTGAAATGATGCTGGGAAGATGGCAGTCAGTTCAGTAAACTGAGAAAGAAGACTTGCAGGCAGGAGTTCAAAAATTGCAATCTTAAACAGGCAAATCATCACCATATTGAGAGATCGGACTTGACTGATGGAGGAAAAAAGTTATCCTTAACTGGGAAATTAAAACTGTCAGATCACTATGATCAAGGAATGACAGTTTTTATCTGTCTGTATCTCTCTGGTTATGTGCATATATACAAATACATTCACACGTATACACATGCATTTATCTGATAAAGTCTGGTGAAAAGATTAAGCAGTCACATCCATGAAAAAACAAAGCTTACTTTCTGGGGTTATAATCTCTCTGTTCTCGCTGAAGTGCTAACATGTCATCAAAAATTCAAATTAAAGCTGTCTGATTCAGTGTGATCTCAAGCATCCAGACAGTGATTCTGCCGTTGTAATTATGTGCAATTAAAAACTAAAATCAACTTCTTACTTGTGCCTTCCTATTTATAAGCAGACACAAAACAGATGCTTTTAATGGCCTTCAAAACTTGAAAATAGTAATAATAAAAAATTCATTACGTGATTGTCAACTGGACCCTATGTGGAGCCCCCAGGCTTCTGTGATGTCTTTTGTGCTTGGAGAAAATATTTAGTTGAAGTTTCAATATTATCCAGTTTCCCTCTGCAAATCTGGGGTGTCTTGGCCAGTAAGCTGATGTGCACTTCCCAATGGTGTCTTCAAGAACTGATGGCTAGACACACATGTAAGTCTGGCCCTAACGGTCTATTTTTAATACATGGTCCATGTGATGCAGCAAACTAGCTAAAGGTAGTGAACTACCACCAAGTCCAGAATTGCTTATTAAACCATCACTAGTAGCTTAAAAAGCTTAGATTACAAGCACATGGTCCATGAGTACTGGGCAAGGGGTGTGTGTGTGGAAATGTGCTTTTCCTCTGCGCTTAGGGACTCAGTAAGCATTGGACCAAAATAAAGTGGAACTTCATCTTTGGTCCAGTTAGTAGAATATAGTGATAATGCTGAATTTTATTTGAGTCCTAGGCTCCCAGAAAGCAGTAACACGTGAGGAATCTCCCTACTCCCGTGTTAGCTCCAAAGACCAGTTGCTCTCACGGAGATCAGACCCCCGTCCATCCCTCCGTAAGGCTGGCGGCTAACTCCCTGGTTCACCTGACTCCACAACCTTGGCTCCCTCCCTTTGCTTCAAGACATTCCTCACTAAGAAACATTCTCCCTATTGCAACAGCCTGACTACAATCATCTTCTGTGGGTTTGAGTCCCATAATAAAGCCATTTGGTCTGAATCCAGAAGTCACACTGGAATCTGAGTGCTGGGGACAAAAATCCTAACATGATGGTTTTTCCAATTTTTAAAAGGGACCCTGTCCAATTTATCACATACCTGGATTCGCTTAGAGAACAACGCACCAGCCTATCTGAAAATGTAATTATAATCAGGTTTTGGATAAGCAGAAACGCTACCAGTGACAATGTAATTTAGAGGAGTTAAACAAGTTAACATCTCTTTGCAAGTAATTAAATGTTTAAACAGATTTTTCTGTAATAGTTTGGTGTTTATTAGCCCCCAAACAATACCACCTCCAGTACATAAAGCCTTTTCTGAGAAATGAGATGCCTTCAAGTTTGCAGCTGCTAGAATTCAGATGAAGGGGAAAAAAAAAAACCTTTCTAAAAGCACTATTTTGATTATAACTGACACTCTTCCCGCAAGACCCCTATTTGCTTCTCTGGGGTTTCCAGCCCTGCTATTTACTTGCTTTCTAAGCAAAATGTCAAATTTCAATCACAAACTGCACTGTGTGCTTCTTCTCAGGTGCCTGAGTGGAAAACCAAACCTGAGGAAATGCTAAACGAGGATGCCCTGCTCTGGAATGTACCAGGAAATGCACAAAGTAACAGGCATGATTATGAGAACCTGAGGAGAAAGCCCATGTTTTTAAACAATTACTAAAGCAGTATAGTGATGGCATAAAGACAATTTCCGCGCCAGCTTGTTTCTCTGAAATTCTCTCTGCCACTGAACAGCTAGAACAGATAATAACTATTAGTAAATCAAACTCCTCTGCAATATCCAGCTGTGCCTCACACATTTACATACAGATAGAATGGGTATATGTTTTTAATATGTATGTGATACGTACTTGTAACACAGCCGAAGAGCATGGTACAAAGGAGGAGGAGAATGGCAATCGGATCAGCATGAGATAATAAAGTGGCCTAGATAAAGTATTAGCCAGCGATTGATCTCAAACCGGGAGGCGGCTTCTTCTGACCTGATTACTTACTATGCATAGATTCCATTAAATAGAGCTTAGACATGGAAAGCTTCTGGAGACACTCTAAATGCATAGAAGGATCTACAGCGCTCTGAACTGCATAGGTGCCCATGGCCCACACCGTCCTGGCTTGAGTTAAAGCCCACATTCAGGATAGGCTGAGAGGTTAAGGGGCTGCCTGACAGCTGGTGGGAAGCTCGCTGGCTGAGTCCCACAGGGAGCGCCCATCCCCTTCCTTCCCTCCCCCATGCCAGCGAGCATTTCACCCCCCAAATGAAGGCGCCCCTCCCGAGCAGCTCGCCTGGTCCTGGCCACAGGGCTCCTGTGATCAAAGTGGCAAGGAAGTGGGGAGCTGAACAATCATTTAGGGTCACGGTCCCTCTTTGAAAAACTGATGACAGCCATGAGTTTCTCTTAAAAAAAAAAAACAAAACAACGCACATCCCCACAAGCACATGCGACTTTGGAGTAATTTCAGGGGCTCTAACAGACTTCCGGAAGTCACTGACCCTAGGTCAAGCACTGCTTATCCAGTCCATCCCTTTCATTCTCAGATGAGGACACAGAAAGTGGGAAAGGCACGGGGGAGCTGCAGACCAGGGCAGGGAGGCTTCTCTGCTAAGTCAGCCTGACCTTTACTATAAAGGAACCGGGAAGGAAGATTAATTCCTCAGAAGGAATTCTCTGTGGTTTATACAAATGGTCTATACAGAAAGGTTGCTCACCAGGTGCCTTTTACTTGAAAATATGTAAACGTATAATCTGAATAGCCAAGCCAGACACACACCTCTCCAGCTCCATGCCTTCATCTCAGGTCGTCTCTCTCCCTGAACGCAGGGGTAGGATCCTTACTGTTTTGCTTTGGGAAACGTCCCCCACCGCCTGCACATCACCATCCTCTCCCCTCGTGTTGCAATCCCATCAACGCTTTCTGCCTGGCAGAGGCTGCCCTTTCCCCACAGAAGCTGGAACAGGCTTGCTTGGTTGCCTGAAGCCTCTGAATACTGTCTGCCACTCCCTCAGAGTTTCTGCAGTGTGGAAACTTAGTTTTCTAAGTTTGCTGGTCTTCAGTCACACAGCCAGGGCAGCGCTGACGTAGGTCTTTTTTGTGCTTTACATCAGGGTGACTTGAAATTGGCTTAATTATAGAATCATCATCAGAGGAGCAGAAAGAGTATGTGTGTGGGGGTTCCTATGTGTCTGAATGTTCCTCGCTGCCTGCGCGGCTGGTTTTCCTTTGCTTAAAGTCAGCAATAACTAGCTTTAAACGATAACTTGAAGAGTTATTCATGACATAACTCGAGGAGAGGGAAGCTCTTCCCCAAGGATGAAGGACTTGCCTGTAAGTGAGCAGGAGTCCACTCAGGAGAATGACTCAAGAAAAAAGGTACTGATGGGTGGCTGTGCCGCTTCTATGTCAAGTTAGAGTTTTCAGACCTGGATCCTAGGGTTCCTTCTACTGGAAGTGGGATTTCTTAACGGATCACCCAGCATGTGGTGAATACATTGCCCATCTGAACCGAACCTTTGTGGCTTTGTGACTCCAACAGGCCAGTGTCAGTGGGATTTCTGTTCCGACAGCACTGGAGGTTTCACATTGCTCGGAGAAGGTCTGGGGACTCAACACACTCATGCTTTGCCCATCCTTTCCTTTGCCCGGAATGACTCCGTGCAAACTCTCTATTAAAATTCAATCCAACCTCCAAAGGCCCTTTTCAAATGCTACCTTCTCCATATAGCTTTTCCCCATTTCTGAGGATCCCCACAGACCTCTGCAATTCTTTTCCAGTAGCTGGTTTATTCTAGTTAACTTGCACAGGTGCCTTACCCTCTGCAACGCTGTATGTGCAAGGCATACTCTGTTATCTTCCGGGTCTAGCACAGGACTCTGCACATGATAGTCTGTACGTATCTATCAAATTCAGTTGTCTGCCTGCTTCTGAGATCTCTCAAGATGATGTGGATGCCAATGATGAGAATTCTGAGTTAATTCTTTATGTAGCTTAAGGGCTATGTGCCAGAAAACAGTACCAGTTCCTGTGGATCCTGGCTGGCCTCCCCTAAATGTGAACATCAGGGGAATTTCTTAGTCCAATTTTAAGACATTTCCACTTAGAAGAGAAAAATTGTAGCCATCTTAGGAATAACCATGCAAAGCAGAGAGAATTAAATAGCTAAACGGCTAAATGAATTCTAACACTCTAAAGCCTAAACTTGAGTTTTACATTTCATCTTTTAAGAATGACACGGTCAAAAACTGCAAAGATGATGATTTTTAAGACTCAAGTATTCTCGTATGTAAGGCGACTCCACCAAATAAAACAACAAAAACCACTTGAGCACTTGCCACATGCATGGCCCAGGCCCAGAGGTGTGGGCGATTTGGCACGCCTCTCCCTATATTCTCATTTACTAAGGCTGAGACTTGTCAGGGACACACTCAAGTTCATGTAAGAGTTTCTTGATGAGTCTGTAACTTTCGATATTTCTATCCAACTTCACCTCTGATGTTCTCCCTCTGATCAAGAAAATGCAGGCCCATCGGGAAATCTCAACAATCCTGCAGTCTTCACAGCCGATGTGGCCCAAGCTGTGCAGACCATGTTGGTATCCTGCTGGCTGGAGTCACCGGGCTTGGGAGATAAACTGCTCTTTCTGTGAAAGGCAGGCCCCCACCCACAGTGACAAATGGCCCCTACAGTTCATGCATTCCAGAGAATGCTCTCAGCTTCCAGATGGGAGCACCGTCAAATAGGTTGTAGACGGAGAGAGAAAAGGAAAAATTAAAGCCATTAATATGCTGGAAGGAAGAGAGAGACTGGTTCCTTTAAGGGGATCCCTAGGATGTGACTCAGGTTCCTCAAGTCAGGGACAGCCCTCTTTCTTTCTTTATCCCCTAGGGGTCCAATATTGGGCTCAACCCCCTTGACCACAGAAGTGTCACACACACTTCTTTGCTTCCTGTCCCCTCTCTGAGGCTGTACTAAGGCAGGGTGCCTCACTATCGCTATACCTAGGGGAATATGCTCACTCAAATCAAACTGTGAGCAGTACTAGAAATAATGTTAAATTAAGTATAGGATGGTGCTTCCTGTGACTAAATTTTTCATTGTATCTTATTGATTTATTGATATTTATTAATTAAAAATGTGGGACAGCACACATCAGGGTGTATAGTTGTAAAGAGATATATCGGAATATGTCTCCCTTGTCTCTCTCCACACACACACAGCCAGCCACGCATGCTTGCTTCCAAGGCACTGACAGGACGTGCCCTTCAGCCTTGTCTTTACGACTTGCCACCCTGGAGTGGTGTTCCCCACCAACACAGGCATCCGGGTGCATTTATGAGTGTATGTACGATCTGTAGATGTTTTATTTATAAGTGGCCAACTCACTGCAGCACTGAAACATGCATTTACAAATATATATCTGTTTTGTGAAACCCTATTCCTTTGTTTTAATAGCTGAGCTATCCAGCCATAGCATGATAATGTACAAGGTAAATGGGTCTCCATCTCTAGAACCTGTTCCAAGTTTCCTCAAATGTGACTAACTGCATGAATTCCCTAAACATCAGAGACCTCCCCATCAAAAAAAAAAAAAAAAGAAAAAAAAATATGAGTTTATTCTAGACATGCAACCTGCACAGTTATAAATTGCAGGGGTTTTAGGGGTGAACTTTAACTTGAAATTACCCTGAAAACTGAGATTTTGCTCCAGGGGTAACATGAAGAAGAAAACTACCTTCCTGGAAAGCACATACGATGTAAAAGGGAAACACACTGCTATATTATATTTGGGGATGAAAACTGTATTACACAGAAGTTTGAGTGTTTAGAGTATTTACAAGGATGAAATACAAAGGCTAAAAACCTTTGAATTGATATCATAAAATGCTTATTATTTAAAGTGGTGAAAGAAAACTGATCAGAATTCGTCCTGATTGCAATAATCTAGAGACAAGGAATGGTATGCAAAACGTCAGAAAGAGTAGACTATAATTATTATTTACCAATGCTCGATGCTAATGTTGTTCTAACAGCTTGTGCATTGTCAAATCAACAATCTGCACTAAATAAATGACCATTTGGGACTTTGTTAGGGAACGACTCTGCTCCTCTCCGCTTGACGAAAAACTGTCATTTGTAATCAAAGAAAGCGGCCTTGGAGCTGAGAACACAGCACTTGCAGCCTTACAGTTGCCTCTTTCTAAGGAAAGACTAAAGATTCACATTAACTTGATCTTTTACAGCCAATCTAATTTCATTCTACATGAATCCAAGAGGACGCCACGGCACACTCAGAATTTCCTCTAGGATTGCACTAAAAACTTAATATGCTGACTATCTTTTCTGTTACTAAGCCTCTGAATTCTGAGAGGCTGTAATAGCAAATAAGGACAAGGAGTAACCTAGATTAACTTGTGACCCTTGAGTGTGAGGCAAAGGCAAAGGATTCTGCATGAAGCTTCAAAATGGTGATGGGTTTTTAAGAAGTGGAAACTGCTATCTGAGGATGTGAGCTTCAAGAGCACCCACCCAAAAGAAGTAGATCATACTGGTTTTCTGGAGCCTGTGGATACTTGAAATCTGTAACTAAAAACATCTACTTACCATCAGTTCCTCAGGGGCTGGCCTTTCTTTTGGCTGTTTTCGCATGCTGTAAGAGAAGAACTTGCATTATCTGTGTCGCTCATAAATCTGTGCAATAATTCCCACCACTGGCTACTTGCTCTGGAATTTGAATGTTTTCAAAATTCATCACGTTCAATTCTTGGCCAAAGCATTAGCATGTGTTCTCTTTCGTTTATTTTGGCCTTCAAATAATCAGGTTTGGGGGGAAGCTCATGAATCAAAAATACAAAGTTTTTTTTGTTTGTTTTGTTTTGGAGTTATTCTTGTAATATAGATAAATAATCAATTTAAATTTATCCTAATTTTACTTTTGAATGAATTATGAAAAAAAGCAGCAATGTTCTCTTCCTGACTTGGTTATCAATTCATTTCAAATAAATTTAGGGAATCATATACTTCTTTTTTGGTAACTGGGATAAGACAATAAGAAAAGAAATGTGACAATCAGGTTAAATGAGAAAACATCTCATTCCTTCATTACTACTCGGAATAACAAGTCATACATAAAAGAGGTCAGACATCTAGATAATGCTACAAAATTATAAATGGGTTATTACATTATCTTGTCTTTCATTTATTTTGGCTGCTCTGCAAGTTGATAATTCATTAAACAGCTGTGGGGAAGTTAAGTTTGCTTAAAGAATCACATTCCTCTTGCAAAATATTTTGTCTGACATACAACAGGTATAATTAGTAGCTGCAGCATGTACTTAGTTAGGTGACGAAGCACCCACTCATGGGACTGAAGTAACCATGGGTAAGCTACCTACTGATGGCCAATTTATACTAAACTCAGAGTATCTGTGGGATGAAGTCATGGAAAGAGATTGCTGCTTCTGCTGCTACCTGGAAAATCATAGATACTCTTTCTTCATATGCGGCAACCTCAAACAAGCAAGAAAAAACAAAAACAAAAACATACAATCTCTGCATTTGCTGACAGCATTTTTTTTTTAAAGTAGAGATCTAATGATCATTTGGTAAATAAGAACCGTAGTTACAAACTGTTAATGACATCGAGGACATTTGCCTTCCCAATAAATAACCATATGCACCACTCAAATACTGCATCCATTAACAAGTAATTCAAGCTGTCTCACCAGTGGATTTGGTAACACTCCTAATCTGACATTCCAAAGTAGCTGTATCTCTTGGGAAAACAAGGCTATTACCCACTATCATTTCTGTTTTGGCTTGACATCTGTGGAAATTTCAACACAGGTTATCCCTCCCTCTGTCTCCACAAAACTTTAATATAACAGCTGATCAATTTTCTTTGGACAGAAGGCAGGCAAGGCCCTATCTGCTCAGAATGGGCTCCACCCCCAGGTTGGTCCCAGACCACACAGCGAGATAAGCAGGGTGGTCAGGGCACAAACCCAACATCGGTGAGCAGGTAGGTGATGCCCAAACCCAGTGCTCCAGGCAGCTCAGGAATTGCACAGTTTGCTTTCCAAAGTGTTACATTTCAAAATGGGACATTCCCATCGTGTGCTTCCGTTACTAGGAATTCCGCATAAAGGATATAAAGAGAGACTAATATGTATTTCTAGATAATGGTTCTAGTATTAATGAGCTTAGGATTCTAGTGTTTAACCAATATGCATGCTTTTAACAACATGGCACATTTTGGAAATAAAATGTTTGCAGAATGAAAGTAGTTTTTACAAGCTATGGAATATTATATAAGTATTTTAAATAAACAGAAATAGTGCTAATAAAAATTTTAGAAGTTAGGGGTTAAAAATCTCTTCCCCACATATTTTTCCTATGGAATATAAACTACATAAGACATTTTTATTAAGAGGTAACATATTACACTTAGTCAAAAAGGTGATAAAGCTTGACATTTATATTAAGGAATATTTCTTGGTTTCACTGAGCATCATCAGATGGCTCATGGGGTGGGGGGAGGGGAGAGCGTACAGCCTTTCCGGGTTAGCAAGGACTCCTGAGTGCACTGTTTGTGCCCCCACAGGAACCAAGGGCTCATTCTCCACTAGTGGACGTGATTCTGAAGGGGTGATGAAATGAGGGCCTTGGGAAGGAGGGAAAGAGGAGCAAAGGCAGTTGGGAAGGAGTTCCAGAATGTGCAGAACAGCTTCCGATCAGTTGTGTCTTCTGCTTTGGGGGCGGTCATTTCTATGCTCCCAATTTCCTTCTCCCTCTCCCTCTCTCCATGTCGGGGTGAGGGAGCAGGCAGGAGGATGGCAGTGAGGGAACTGGGGCTTCCAGGGCCACACGGGTGTGTCCCAGTAGGGGAGAGGTGGATGATGTGAAAGGGTGATAAAAGAAAACTTCATTCTATGGGGAAGAAAAAGGCAGATGGCTGGAAAAGAACCCTTATACTTGTTTCCTCAGATGTAAAATGACAAGGGTTTGCCTAGAGACTCTGAGAGATTCTGTGGCCCCTTTGATCTAAATCCTGTGGCTTTCAGTTCTTACAAAGGTTAAAGTGGGCCTAATGGAACCACGTTTTCATAGCCTCTCTAACATCAAAATTCATTGAAATGGGACACCAGTATTTTGTCTAAAATATAACCAAAGATAAAAGTTATTTACCGAAAATCCGATGAATTAATAAACTATTCTGCTTCCACTAAGTGACAGGCATTTTTATGGGTAGCTTGAGGTCCCATTAATAAAAATAAGCTTCACATGTCTGTGCAACAAGGGCTACAAAATTGTGTATTTCTTAAAAAAAAACAAAACAACTGGATAGCAACAGTATCTGTGCTCAAAGAAGTAGCCTGATTCTCAGAAGTTTATTAAAACAGGAAAAAGCCTCTAAAGTACGTTTATGACCCTGTGTGTAAATAACGTTTACATAATTTAAACAATTCCTTCAGCTTGCTGCCCCATCTGCCCAAGGCCCCGAAGTCCCTCCCGTCTCCGAAAGGAAGCAGGGAGAGCCATAAGGTCTCACGGAGCCGCCGAGTTAATGGCATGTATCATTTACATTGAGGGCATGGCATGTTTGCAAACAGGCTCACCACTGAGTGATGAAGTGTACAAACGGCTCGGAGAACTCTCCAACTGGAAGGACGGGCGAATCCTGGGACGGAGGAAAAACAAGTCATCAAAAGTCACAGCAATTCCTTCTCTTTCTTTATACCCTCCAGCCCCCATCCCAAAGAAGCAAATAAAGATGACCACATAACAAGGTTTCACCAGCATGTGGGAAGGAAAATAAGGCATCATCCAATTAAAAAAAAAAAAAACTGTCTATACTCTCTTTCACATTTATGTAAAAATGCCAAATTTAAAGCCACACACATTGTATAATGGTGAGAAACAGGAGAGCAAAGAGGGAAGGGAGGTGAAAAAAGGACAATGATAGCCACGGGGTAGGAAAGAAGGTACGAAAGTGTAAATGAGAAATTAATGATTATTTAAGTAACACACAAATGGTCGTGTAATTAACAAAGAGCTGTGAAATTATTCTTCTGTTGACCTTTGTTTCTTTTACTGGATTTGCTATTTATTTACACTTTCCTTTTTATTTACATTTATTAGTATATTCAGTTGCTCTTAACTGCTTGCCTTTAACTGAATCATGTGGGTCAGAGTTGGGTTTTTTTTTTTTTTTTTCCTTTCATTTTAATAGAAAAGCTTTGAAAGGGGAAGAGCTGTTTACTAAAAAAGAATTTCAGTCTATTTGCCAGTCTAGGCAAACTCATCACAGGAGAAAGCCAGTGAATTAAGGACGCCCACCTTGACCACTGGCAGAACTAGTGTGGGGATGGGAGCCACTCAAGGCAGCAGGAAACCACCACAGCAACAAACCACAATCGCCATGTAACACAGGGAGCAAACCCCAT
The DNA here is from genome assembly GCF_033118175.1 of Dama dama. Lineage (NCBI taxonomy): Eukaryota > Metazoa > Chordata > Mammalia > Artiodactyla > Cervidae > Dama > Dama dama. Next base: position 86,771,104 of record NC_083692.1, read on the forward strand.
TACCATTCGCAAAGGAAGGCTTTAAGAATTTAGGAGTTTTTCCAAGAATGACAGAGCGCGCCACTGTGTTTATAGTGTAACAGCTCAGGATGTAATGAAATTACACTGCAGAGTACTTTAACAGTCATCTCATTAGACCTACAGTTGGAACAAGAGAGCCACATAAAGTAGGCAGCTGCAAATGACTCCATTCTCATCCATTCTCATTTGCTATTAAAAATACCTTTCGGCGGCTTTTTTCCTCCCTGACATCCCCACACAAAGTGCCCTGCAAAGTATGATACATGCACCTATTTAAATTAACAAAGGAATGACTTATTTTAATCTCACTGTGCTTTGGAGTGCTTTGGCCATTTGGATGAGCAATATATCATTACATACAACCTTCTAGCGCTGCAGGCAAGAAGCTCAGAGCATGCAGCATTTGGTGGGAGCCAAACAATTTCTCTAGCACACAACTGTGTCAAATGCATGCATGTATTCATTATTGAGAACGAGAGGAAATAGCTTTGATGTAGTGGAAAAAAGAAGATGATAAAAGCACCTCTGCAATATGTGTGTCATTATCAATGGTGGCAGATAGATACAATTGCACAGCCTCCTCTGTGATTAGTAAATATACATATAATTGCTGTGGCCAATTATCAGAAAAATGAGATCGGTAATTACAAGACAGAAAATTAACTAGAACTCTTATTAAGGCTTTGTTTCCAATTCAAACAATTGGGAACTGGTGGAAAATACAATTAAATCAAAAGAAACTGAGGAGGTCAAAGCAGCCCCCCCCCCCAAAAAAAAAAAAATCCCAAAGAGGTTTAAAAAAAAAAAAGGAATGTGAATCAAATGTTTCTTAGTTTTTGCATATCTGTCCTCTTTGAATTGATTCTGTTCATCCAGAGGAGAGGCAGGTCAGTAATCATAAAGTTAAAATTCTCATCAGTAGAGACAGGCTTCCAAGAGGAAAAGAAAAAACAAAGGAAAATGGGAGCGAAATAAAATCTTGCCAAGTTCACGGGATTACATGCAGGCATTACATAGAGAGGACATGAAAAATGGGGGGCTGAAGAAATAGTCTGCTCAAAAGAAACAAGGCACATAGTAACATGACAAGTCCTCGATAAAGGAACTATAAAATGGTCACGGAAGTCCTATCAGTTTGAAGAGCAAAAATAAAACATGATATCAATTTCAGCCCAGTCTGTTTTAGGAAAGCGATATATATCACCAACCTGCGAGATTCTACAAGGCCCAGTTCAAGAAATGACATTTTACTGCCTCAAACACTATTAGTAAAAAGATATTTCAAAGTCTGAGGTACAAAAATTATGGACTCTGACCAGGTAGTTAATTTTTTCTAGTCATTCCTTTCTGAAATTTTTTGGGACATGGTAGTACTGGAAGTATCTGAGTAGCAGTTGCTTTAAGATGAATGTTTAGGAAAGTAAAAGCCTAGTGTCTTAACGGGGCTGAATATTTACTGAGATGGTTAAAATTCTAGACAGGTTTTCTACAAAGACCCTGGTGCAAAACGTGATGCTGATGTGTGCCTCATTTCAAAGTACGATACCAAGAGTAAATTGATGAACTATAGGCAACTTGATGAAGATGTCATTTTAACATGGATGAGAAACAAAATGAGGGAACTGTGACATCCGTGCATGGGTAGTTAATTTTATTTAAGACCTGATATTGTAGCCTGTTAACTTCCTCATAATATAAAACTAAGGAACACTGGGTGGTGCCCATGAATAATTTATTTCACTTGTGAAAATGCCAGCACAAGTCGACTTTGCAGAACCACCGAGTGGATTTTCATCGCAGTGGTGCCTGGAAAGAATCCGTCATCAAAGATGCAGGGGAAATTCTAATCTCACATGCATAATGCCAGATACTTCTTTTCATTTTAAAATCCATGTCTCTTGTGTATCTCAGAGGAGAATTTTCTGAGATACAGAAAACTGACTAGTGCACGGGTGGGTGGGTGTCAAGAATGCTACATGAAAACATGGAGGCAGGGAGTCCTCGGAGAGCCCCCTCCAAATCCACAAAAGCATACAGGCTGTGAACATCCCAAAGGAACAAACACACTTGATAGCGGTCACCACGCTGAAGAATTTTTCAGGTATACTTTTCTTGTTTAAAAACAAGCTTAAAACAAGTAAAATTAGAAGTTAGTTTACATCAGGATGTAAAAAAAAGAATCTCCAAGAACCTGTCTATTTTGTTATCTAATTCCAATCTGTGCAAAGGGGACGGGGAGGCTCACAAGAAAGCTGCTCTGGTGTCTCCGTGGCCCCCCGGGAGGGAAAGGAGTCATTCACCTTGGAGTCAGAGCAAGAGAGAACCATGCCCAAGGGTTCAGAGGATCTCTAAAGTCCTGCTCCCTTTGCTGCTACTTATCAAAAATCTTCTCTGTGAAACATGGGTTCAGGCAAAAGGAAGAAAAAAATACATTCTAAAAATGTAAACACAAATTAGAGAAGCAGTTACACCAACAGCTCAGCACTGGCGGAAAGACTCTTAAATTGTTAACAGAAGTCACTGTCTTTAGGAGCTTAGGGGCCACACCTCACTGGGAGGGCTTCTGCGGGACACTTCTCTGTTGAACTTCTAAGCACGGAGGTAAGGAACAAAAACAGTGGACACAACCTTAACACAAGTCGTGACCTGAGATTCTGGTCCCCAACCAACTTTCGTGTTCTGCTTAAAGGGACACAAGCCGGATCTTGTTACAGAACAGGCAACTGTTGTATAAAAACCGCCAGGGCCATTTCAGTAAGCAATTCTGGTCATCACAGAAGACAGCCTTCAAGTCTCAGAGGTTTCATGAACTACCTGGTCAGCCCCTCGTGCTGAACAACTGGAGCACAAGCAGGCGGCAAGCTAGGGAACAGTGAAGGACAACGGGAAGAAAGTTTGAGTGATGCCTTTGCCTTGTGAATAATGAACGGTTCAGGAAGGTCAACCCATTACAACAGAAACTGTTTAATTATTAATTATGCACAATCTATGAGCAAAAGGACACGTTCAGAATGTTTAATGTATGCTAACTTCAGCTGGACTCTCTCTGGGTATTTTGTTATTAGCACTTGTCAGCAAGGTACTCAAGCATAAAGAAAGGTAAGCAGCAGAAAATCAAAGCGTGTGTGTGTGAGCGTGTGTGTGTGAGCGTGTGTGTGTATGCGTGTGGACCTGTGATGAGGAGGGGGCGGGGAGGAGGTCCAACTCCAACCACAGCTGCTGCCAGTTCAGCTGCAGAGTAAGTATGCCAAAAAACTACTTTGTTACCTCAAGAACAGGCAGGTAAGTTGGACACTCCAAACAGAGACAATACAAATGAGAAAAACACTTTTGAAATGACTTACTTAAAAAGGAAATCATTATTTCAAAGGCATAGTTTTTTTTTAAATCATGATGTTTCTTGGCTTTAAAGGATCTGTGTCATTTATGTTTACACACGTGCTAGTGCACACACACACACACACTAGTGCATGTAAAACTGGCAGAATCTGAACAAACTCAGTAGATTATATCAGTGTCAATTTCCTGGTTGTGATACTGTACTGTACTTACAAACTGTTGCCACTGGGGGAAACTGGGTTAAGGATACACAGGATGTCTTTAAAGTATTTCTTATAACTGCATGTGACTCTAAAATAATGTCAAAATAGAAAGTTTAAAAGTTAAAAGGTAAGGAGTTTTTGTTTTTTTTTTAACTCATTGAGGTCCAGGTTTTTAGTAGAGTTCTGTTTTGAATAATGGAGAAGCCTGGTATAACTATTCAACTGGAAAAAAGGTTGAGGCATCTTTGCTTTAAAAATGTACCTGAGGATTTAATTTTTGCCTTTAATTCATAATAAAAGATGACAATGGAATCTGACAATGATGTGGTGGTAAATTCAGACACTGATAGGCAGAGACACAAAATATTGTGTAAAAATGATACAACCATTCATTATTTATTTATTGCTTCACTCATTCAACAATTTTCTTGACCCTCTACCATATCAAGGTGCTTGGGTGGACACTGCAAGATGACTGATACTTAATCCACATCCTGGAAGAATTCACGTTGTTCAGAGGGATAAGATGTGCACTGCTAAGAATGATGGGGAAGAAACTAGGAGAGTCTGGAGGGCTGGAATATTCCATCTTTGGTCTCCTACTTTCTTCCATCCTCACTGCCAGAGAAGCACCTAGGGGTGAAGGGACCTTGAACATCTTAATCTCTGTTACGTTCCCTTCCTGTGTGCAAAAGAGACATTCCTTCAAGCTAAGATTATACACTTACTGGGAGTAAAACGTAAAGAAGACAGAAGGACAAATTCTCAAGAATCTCAAGGTGTTGGCCGCACTGGTGAATTCTGAGGTCAGCTGTGCTGTGATTAGATTAAACCAGACAAATTAAGCGAAACATGGCCATCCTTTTTAACAGCCTATTTATAGACTTCTTGGTGTCAAGCCATCAAGCCAACAGGTAATTAACATCAGACAGTCACCTGTGGTCTGACCAGAACTGAGAGCTATGCTCTGACATTTTAAAACTATATTTTTAAACTCAAGCCTCATGTTCCTTTGGCCTGGCTCAACAATCTTTGGCCCTGCACACTGGCGTTCATACTAATTGGCACAGCTCTCCTAGCTTGCTCCGTGTCTGTCCACAATGCCGGGGTGTAAGGTTGCCTGTGATTCCAATGGCTTCATGTCAGACTGTGTACAACATTTTGCTTTATCAGATCTCAAGTTGTTTTTTGATCCTCCCCTGTTCACTGCCTTAAAGTGGTATCTTTGTGAGACAACTGGCAGAATCCACAGGGCAAATCTGCTCTTGACTGGGGAGGAAACCTTGTTTGCCTGGGCGGGGGTGGGGTGTGGGGAAGATACACACACAAAAACAAAAGAACCAGATCCTTGCCTTTAAAGATCTCCATAGGGGACTTCCCTGGTAGTCCAGTGGCCAAGATTCTGCATTCCCAATGCAAGGGGTACAGGTTCCATCCCTGGTCAGGGAACTAGATCTCACATGCTACACCTAAGGCTCAGCACAGCCAAATACATAAATATATTTTAAAAAATCTCCACAGAAGTCATCTCCAAACCAAAAATCTACCCATGTGAAGTGTAATCCAATGGTAGATTCTGGGAAATTAGCTCAGTTTTAAATATTTTGAAGGTTCTCAATGTTCACATCTGCAAGTTTCTGCTATAACAGACTGTAGCCAGGGAGGGAAAGGCAGTCACATCTCATCAGAGAGAGAGAGGCGGAAAATGGATAGACAAGTGTTCAGTCAGAGAGTAATTCAGCCTGGTTAATATATTAGTAAATCAGAATTCCACACCAGGCTTGTACAAATTCAATCAATGCTTGTTCAGAACACTTAGTTTACTTAAAAATGTGGCCACTTTGTCAGGGAACAATAAGTGTTTTGACCCTAAAGTCTTTTTTTGATTTCACAATCAGATAGAACTGATCTCATCTGCAGGATGCGATGAGGGATAGCGCTGGGGTGAGAAAGAGGTTTTGCATTTAGGAAGGCTTGCAGATGGACGTCATCAGAAAAGGAAGCCTCTGACCCTCTTCAGCTGGAGACCACGGAGCCCTTGTCTTACTCATCTCACTCCACATCAAGACTTGAGCAGAGAAAGTGAAAGATGATTCAATTTCCACGCCGGGTCACCCCATGCTCTGGGTTGCCAGAAGTGACGAATTACACGTGTGGGCATTTGGGTGTGAAGTTCTATCCACTGGGTCCTGGCTGACAGCATCAGCTCATTTAACTGGTCTCAGGTGGACCTGGAACCAGGGGCAAAAGGCTAGACTCTTCACCACTGAAACATCCACCTTACCCGCAAACTGTTAAATCATAGGAGAACCAGCTACTAGCCAAGAGAACATCACGACCAGACAGCTTATAAAAAACACAAAATATAAATGAACAGTTCTAAAGGAATCTCTGAAATTTGAGATTATGCAGTCCCCACTCTCCTCCCCATTTTCTCCTAAATGTTTTGGCAGTTCTTCAGTACTGGGATAAAACAGAAGATAAACTTTGTCATTTATGTCAAAACTAACCCCCCCCCCTTTTTTTTGTCATTTAAAAGACTTACATTTACTCAGATATTTTCTAAACATATGGCAAAGATCTTGGTGTTTCATAAAATTCCTTGAAAATAGGTAGGTGGAAAACTTGAAGTGGATTAATCTCTTAAAACCATATTTGCAATTGCTTCTTTTCCAAAGTCAATGAACATCTTTTTTTCTCTTTTTATTTTAGGTCTCTTGTTGGTCATAAACTCTAGTTCACAGTATTATTTAGAGGAGCCTATCTGAATGGTAAACACACACATATACACACAGATACACCGACATTCACGTTATGTCTTCCTTTTCAATGGCTTAGGCAGAGCAGAAAAAAAATGCTTGTCTCATACCAAAGGGATTTCATTTACAAAAGTAAAATCCATTATTGTTCCCTACCACTCTCTCTGTAGTCTCCCAATGCATTTCTATTGCTTTTTCATAAAACACTGGTGCAAATAATCAAGCATGACCATTGACATCCACGAGATTGAGTTTTAGGAACCATTAAATGAGCTCACCCTCGTGGGAAGCCTCCTGCTCAGGCTGGTCTAAAGGTAATTATTCAGCAATTCCTACCTGTGGTTTTACCTAGTCCCTATATAGTGTTTGAATTTCATACACTGGTAAGGTTAGTTTTTTTTTCCTCAGGAAAAGTCCAGCTTACACATGTTTGATCCAGGACCTAAATTATAATGTTAATATACACACTACCATTTCACCAGGTTCTCTGTGTAGAAGTGCTGATTAAAAGCAATCTTAAAGGTAGATCACAAACTATATTAAACAAAAATGCAAGAGGAAAATCCAGGAGTGAAAAAGAGCCCTTAACATGTTCCTAAATGAAAGGAATTATTCCTTTTTTCATTGGTAAAGGGTTAACATTGAAACAGCTGAACTACATCCACATACTGTTCAAGGGCAAGAACCTGGCAGGTCCGTGTCCTGAAAAATCAACAAGCCATAACGCTATCCAGATAGACTCAGGGAACTGAGTCTGAAAATCCAAAGTCCCCATTGCCACACTGAGTGTCCTCCTGAATGTTCACTCAACTGTTAGTTAAAATAATTACTGCTGTTTGCCACCTACACTGCCAGCTACAGATACAGGAGAGAACAGAACTTCCAGTGGCTTCACGGTGTAGGAGTGTCAGTCGTATTTGCTTATACATTTTTATAAACCAATTCAAAGGTGATGTCAGCTGCGAGTCGCAGGTTGGGAATTATATATCAAATTGTGCCATACCTGGTTCCATACAATAAACACAGACACAAGGGGACTGAAAGCTGGCTAAAGGAGATACTGAATCAGTTTAAAATTAGCCAGTATGCGAGGAACAAAGAGAGGAACAGGGAGGGAGGAAGGGAGAGGAAGTGAAAAAAACAGAACTACATACTGTGAAATGAACAAGTTCAGTTAGAACGTTCATCAGGATTTGGAAAATCATAATGCCATCTGCTACTCTGGACCTCAGAACATCAGGGATCTCATGGGCCCAGACGCTTCCATTTCCAGGAGGAAGGAAGGAGCTTAACACTCCCTGGAATGCTGCCTCGGTTCTGGAATGGAGGCAACACCCCAGCCGACCAGTTTGGACTCTCTTTTGAGAACATTTGTACAGCTCACAGACATGTTTTCTCTGGTTTAGGGAAAATTAACGGCAGGCAAAATGATTACAGCGACTCGGCAGTGAGGCAGAGCAGGGCCCCAGCCCGAGCTGCTGCATAACTGACCCTGGCATCCAACGTGGGCTCAGGGTGTATAGGTCCCATCATGGTGGATTAAACGAGCACTGTCCTACGGCTGGATAAGACTTCACAATAGAGCAACACATGGTAAATGACAGCAGCCAAAACCGGCCCCACCAGGCAACTGCCCATTCACAGAAGCTATTCACGAGCCTTCACCACCAAGAAATTAATTCATTAATAATACATCAGGCTTCGTGGACAATTCAAAGAAAACAACACAAAGCTACTTGTTCAATGACTGTCTGAAGATGCAGAATTTTCCCTGTTTCAAAAAAACACACTAATCTAACTGACTTATTACCAAGATCAAGATCATAAGGATGTTTATGCTAATATTTTGATTAGTAAAAAAGAAGAAACGGAAAAAATCTATCCACTGAATTCATTCAGTGCCACTAAGAAATAATAAAAATATATATTTTTTTCAGCAGTAGCTAATAAAATCTGATTTTATATAGCTGTATTTAAAAAATTATTTTTTCCCACTTTAAACGACTATATATTCTTCAGACTATCAGGAAAATTTCTGTTTTTAATTTCCTTCTTCTGTTACATTTAAAAAATTTCCTTCCTTCTTTCTCCTTCCTCCCAACAACTCATAAATATGAATTAAATATAATTATAAATGAACAGAACATTAACTTTTGGATTACTGCTGTGTTTTGGTAGAATGTTAATGTCATTTCTAAAGAAATAGTTATTACCAAAAGAAAAAGTAATTACTAAAGGAATCATGGCCTTAATGCTAACCTATTTTCAATCTTCAAACCACTCAAACTACATTAATTTAAACATACTGGACTTTTCAAAATAAGTATTAGATTTCAAAAGATTGCCTTACATAAAAGAGGAATATTGGTTTTCAGGATCCCAATTATACATTCCCGACATTCTGAGACAGAGATCTAGTTAACAATACTGCAGGACGACACAACTATTATGTATCTACTTGTATCAACTTACCAAGTTTCTAATGCCTCCCAGTCATTAAGTTGTACAAGTTACAAATAACATGAAATCCCACATTATCAATACCCATTTAAGCCAGTGGTTAGAGTGTCAGCCACTGTGGTGGGAAGCTCCAGGCAGGCATGGGTCGTCAGACAGCTCAGGCCATCGAATCTTGTCTCACTTTAAACTACCTGCAATTTACGTGCTGTGAAAGCAACAGGCCATCCTAAGATGCTGGAAGCAGGAGGGGTGGGGATATTCCTTTTACTATTGGCTAACTTCAGAAATCAGAATTATGATGAAGGCCCTCGGGCAAAAAAATGAATGGATATTATTCCCTCTGGAGCTGGTTAATACCACTTTTTGAACTCCAAGGAGGTATTATTAGACAGCCTTGTTCACACATCCACACCCCTACCCGGACTCCCAGAAAGCACCTGCTACGTGCATACCCCAGCAACTTCTCAGTTAACCAGCCCTCAGTCAACCTGAGGAGGGGGGATTCTCCGTGAAGGAATTTTTAAAAGGCAACAGTGGTTTTAATAGTCAATCCTTTTGTATACATAAATCTTTCTAAAAGGAGTCTATCTCCTCCCTGCCAACTTAAACAGAATATGCAGAAGAGAATTCAATTCTTTTTTACAGGCATGGAGTCATTCTTATAGACAGTGAAACTGAACTGTGTTGTAATATACTTCTGCCCTGGGGGCATGTCTGCAATGCTTTCTAAGTTGTCTTCTTTTACAGTTTTGAAAAATAATCTCTCCCTTTGATGCCAGAATGTTCAGCTGTCGCTTTTTGCTTCTATCAAGGGCAGTCACAGTGTAGTAAAAACAGCTGTGTCCTTTGGCCCTCAGTTTCCTCATCTGTAAAACTGAGTGTAGTTGGAAAGCAATGTGACACTGGGGAACACGGTGGAACGGCTGGTAAATCAAAAAGGTTAAGGCCAGACTTGTGAGTTTTGATAAAGGACTGTATTTATTAGCTAAGTATCTCCTCATCATACACTATTACTTTTTGGATTTGGTTTTCTTAAGTCTTAAAAAACAGTAGTAACTTTTTATAGTTATGCATAAATTTCATTCAACAAATAGTTATGAATAGATACAGTACTAGGAAGACAGGGGAAAAAAAAAACCCTGGGAACTTAAAACTTTAGCTGATGTATTTATTATAATTGAGTCTGAAACAGGAATTGATATAGTTTTTCAAAACATAATTTTATTTATTTTTGACTGTGTTGGGTCTTCGATGCTGTGTGGGTTTTTCTCCAGTTGCAGAGAGCGGGGACTACTCTCTAAGTGTGGTGCGTGGACCTCTCATTGCAGTGGCCTCTCTTGCGGTAGAGCATGGGCTCCCGGCCATGTGGGTTTCAGGAGCTGTGGCTCGTGGGCTCTAGGCACAGGCTCAGTAGCTGTGGCATGTGGGATCTTCCTGGATCAGGACTGAACCCGTGTCTCCTGCATTGGCAGGTGGATTCTCTACTACTGAGCCTCCAGGTAAGCCTGGAATTGAGTCTTGAACGAGGTGCGTGGTGCTGTCCTATGAACAGAATGCTAATTATCTCCTCCTTATGTGTGTGTGTGTGCCCCATCTCAGTGCGGGCTTGACTGCCCATGCCAAATGCTTCTTCTCTGATTCCATCTTCCCACTCTCCCCTACGTGCAATTACTCACCAAATTCAGTTTATTCTATTTCCTAAACACCCTTCAAACATGCTAAGGCTGTCCCAATGAAAAGTCTGCATACTTTCTGATCAAGACTATAAGCACAGTAAATTCCTGTCATTCCCAATTCACTTTCCGCAAGCCTGTCAGAGTGACTTTTCTAAAACACAAATCTGGTTCTGTTGATTCTCTGCTTAAAACCCTTTCACCTCCTCCTCTTTCATTTCAGCAAATGCTTTTGGGTACAATGTTTAAAGATTTTTCTAAACCTGGCTGTTGCTTCATCTGTTTTAATACCTTGCCAAGCAGTGCAGCCATACTGAACTCCGTATGGGCCTCAAGCATCTCTGAGGCCAACTCCTACTGGCCCTTGGGCTTCCCTTCTCTGTAGAGCCCTCTGGTATATTATCACCTGCTTCATTACGAGCTCTCTTCTCTGTGTATCCCCTGCGCCTTGTCTACACTTTGGGTATATGTGGAATTTATGAGGGGCTTCCCAGGTGGCTCAGTGATAAAGAATCTGCCTGGCGATGCAGGAGACGCTGGAGACTTGGGTTCGATCCCTGGTCAGGAGGATCCCCTGGAAGAGGAAATGGCAACCCACTCCAGGATTCTTGCCAGGAAAATCCCATGGACAGAAGAGTCTAGAATTTATAGGCTGCAAACATCATTAAATGCCTTATCATACATGCTCATTTATGTCAGTAGGTAAAACAGCAGTCACTGTGCTCCTCTGAGAGCTCATCAAGTCATACCACTTATACCACCTGCAGTTTAAAGTTGGTGATGGCAGGAAAGCCTGGCGGGCTGCAGCCCATGAGGTCGCAAAGAGCCGGACATGACTGAGAGACTGAACTCAATTGAACTCATATATGATTGTTTACGAGCCTGTCCCCCTAACTAAAGCAGAACCTACTGGCAATTGTATCTTAACTAATTCCCTATCCACTGTACCTAACTTTGGGATTAATACAGGTTTACAGAATGATTGTTTGGGCTATAATTAGTGGTTTTCAAACTGTCATCTAAGGAACTCTAAGGACTTTTATGTGGTTGCCAGAGGTGGGATGGGGACAGTGTGGAGACCTAAGCTTCCTAACCTGTGATCAAACCAGAAAGGCTTCAAAGTTTAAGGAAAAAAAAAAATATATATATATATATATATATATATATATATATATATATATATATATATATATATATATATGTATATATATATTTTAACTTTCATGTGTCAAAGGACACCATCAAGAAAGTGAAAAAACAATCCATAGAATGGGATAAAAAATTTAGAATCTAGTATCCAGAATACAAAAAGAACTCTAACAACTCAAAACTAGTAATTTAAAAATAAAAAACAATTTAAGAAGAGAAAATGCACTTGAATAGAAGTGAAGAGAAGATATTCAAACAACTAATAAACACATGAAAATATGCTCAATATCATTAAATCATAATGGAAATGCAAATCAAAACCACAATGAGAGACTACTTCATATCCACCAGAATGACTACCAAAAAAAAAAAACAAAAAACTGAAAATAACAAGTGTTGACAAGAACATGGAGAAATCTGAACCCTCATAAACTGCTGATGAGAATGTAATATGGTACAGTTGCTGTAAAATGCAGTTTGGAAGTTCATCAAAAAGTTAAATACAATGTTAATACATATATAAGACAAAACAAAGGTATAAAGGATGTACAAAAAGAGTGTAATTGGGCCCATCACTGGATAGGTGATGCTGGCATTTTCCTGTACTTTACTTGCCTATGGTTTTCTAAACATGTACTACTTGGATAATATTAAACAATAAGCGTTGTTAAAATGGAAAAAAAAAAAAAAAGCTAAACACAGAATTTTCACGTGACCCAGAAATTCCACTACTGGGTATATATAACCAAGAGATTTAAAAACATACATCCACATATAAACTTGTTCACAAATGTTCACAGCAACATTATTCCTAATAGTCAAAAAGTGGAAACAGTCCAAATGTTAATCAACTGATGAAAGATAGACAAAAATGTGGTACATCCATACAATGGAATATTATCTGACCATAAATACTGATAAATACCTCAACATGGATGTACCTTGGAAATATTATGCTAAATGAAAGAAACCAAACACAAAATGCCAGATATTACATGTCCAATTTATATGAAATGTCCACAACAGGGAGATCCATAGAGAAGGAAAGTACATTAGTTAGTGGTTGCCAGGAACTGGAGGAGAGGGAGGAACTAGGTTACTATTAACAGGTTCTGGGCTTCTTGATGAAGTGATGAAAATGTTCTGGAACGGAGCTGTATACTTTATAAGAACGGATTTTATGTTATATAAATTATATCTCAATACAAGTGTCAAACAAAACAGAAAACAGAAATAAGTTTCTCTATGATGATCTGTACTTAGCAGTCCTTTTCAGCTGGACAGGATATTCCACACATTGATTCTTATGCCAGAACCACCCTTATCTTGACTACTGTATCTTGTAATATGTTTCAAAGTCAGGAAGTTTGAATTCTCTTTGTTTTTTCTCCCCCTAAGATTGCTTTGGATACTCTGACTCCTCTGCATTTCCATATAAATTCTGGGATCAACTCATTCATTTCTACAAGCATCCACTGGGATTATACTGAATCTGTAGACCAGCTGGGAGGTACTGCCATCTTAACAGGGCTAAGTCTTCCATTCCATGAATCTGGGATGTTTTTCTGTTTAAGTCTTTTAACTCTTTCAAAGATGTTTTGTAATTTTCAATGTAGAAGTTTTCTACTTCTGTTAAATTTATTCATAACTATTTGATTATTTTTGACGCTAACTAACTTGAATTGTTTTCTTAACTTCACTTTTGAGTCATTCATTTCCGGTTACTAATATGAAGAATCACAACTGATTTTTCTGGTGGCGGCGAGCGGGGGCTGCCCTCTAGGCTTCTCCTCGTGGCGGTCTCTCCTGTTGCAGAGCATGTGCTCTACGTGTCATGAGGCTCTGTATCTGTGGCACGTGCGCTTAGATGTCCTGTGGCATGTGGAATCTTACTGGACCAGGGATTGAACCCATGTCCCCTGCACTGGCAGGCGGATTCTTAACCATTGGACCAGCAGAGAAGTCTCACAACTGATTTTTGTGTGTTGCTTTTATAACCTATCATGTAGAAGATACTTCTGATCAGGTATAAAACATGACTTACAGCAATTCACTTTTTCCTTTTTCCTTGTAAAAGGAATAAGTAAACAGAAGTATATATCAGAAATTTGTTAACTGTCCTGCTGAGCACCTACAGATGTTAGAGAGAAATTTATTTTTAGCTATAATATGCTTGAAACATATATATACACTCAGAGTAATAATCCATTTTTTTTCTGGCTATCATATTTTAGATATCCTGAACATTCTGAAATACATCTGGGAACTCAAAAATGATTTGCAAGACAGTTTCAAGCCCTTCTGTTTGACATTTAGTTTTCTCCTTTTCTGACCTTGTGAACTTCTATTCATGCTGTAAGACCTAGCTTAAATGCCACATCTCCTCAAGGCCCTCTCCTAACCTACCCCCAGAACACATACTCTTCTGGTAGAACAAACTCTCCTATTTCTCGGTTGTGTAGTGTGCACCCTATAATGAAGCATAATTATTCATTTCTGTACCATTATTTTTTCCAACTCCGTGGCTGGGTAGGCTCAAGGGGGAAGTCCCCACTTCAGTCTTTGCAGTTTCCAGCACCTCAATTCATTGATTTCCTGGCTGGCTCCAGCCAGCCCTGGGTTTCAGTGACTCAGCTATCACCTCTCTGTTCCCATCTACCATCACCAGTGTGGCCAGTCCTTTGTTGCCAGTCAAACTGGGAGCCCACGCACTACGGAGAGCTCTGGATAGCCACATAGCCTCCTGGGCCCCAGTACACTGCATTGGCCCAGGATCTGCGACTGTGCCTCTGCCTTTCTACCCTGACTCACCTAATTTGCAGTTGCCCTGGGAGCCTTGCCCAGAAGCCCAATTCTCTCTGGTCTTGGAGGCTGTCCTGAGCATGGCTTGGTCAACTTGGGCTAGTATACAATGGGCACTTTTGAGAACTATCTGCTGAAATGAATGAACACAAGTCCACTCATTTTACTTCATCAGTCTTATTTGCTCTTCTCAGATGAGTGTGTTTGACCTTACACATAGCACTTGGGTATCCAATTTCATTTGATACCTTTCAGTTTTGCTATCAGTCACTGTGAGGAGTGTAAAGACTGAAGACAAGATGATCAGATCACCGGGTTAACAAGTAGTCACTGACAAGAATGAAGACTGACCACAGAAAACAGAGGTGATCACAAGAGAGAACACAAGAAAAGCATGAAGCAGAACAGCACACCCTTGTAGGGCCATTTAGTCTGGGAACAAATGGTTCTATACACCTCAAAAAGCCCAAGTATATTGCTGAGTGCCAAAGCAAAATAACACAGGCAAAATGGCTCAGAAATTCACTAAAAGAGAAAGGCAAGATCCCCATAATTCTATAACCCTATAGGACATCAATACATCAAAGTTTAGTTCAGTGCTGTGTTCAAAACATGGACTTCAGTCATCAAAAAAAGGTTATGATACAATGAAACCTTTATATCAGTGAAAAATGATATTCACCACACTTTATCAATAGGGTGCCAAAAGCAAATACATTTTAGAAACATTCTTTCTAAAAATGCAAATTTTCTCATTGATGTCAGAGCTCAAAGCAGTTATCAGTTATCTTGACAGTAAGGGCCACCTTATTTCCCAAAGACATCAGATGGCCAAGGCATCATGGCACACATAGACATACATGACTGACAACAAACCGAAGGACTTTACAATTCAGGCATTCAAGGACTTGGAGTGGACCCGGTTATGAGTTTTACAGTAAGAAGTTCTCTTGAGAGAAGCAACTCTGAGGCAAATATGGTGACTCTAAGACAGCACTCACATGCTGAGTCAGCCAGGTCCAAGCTGGATAAACTCCACCCCCACCCCCCTGCCCGGTTCTTTGGCTACGCTTCCAGTTTCTATTCTGTGGTTCAAATTTCATGTTCATGGCTCTTACTCCTCTGGTTTAACTTTTGGTGTCTTCTATCTGGATCTAAAATGGCTAACTCTGGCTTTGTCCCACAATTCCACCTCCTGAGAGGTTCACCCCTGGCCACTCTAGCACCACCTCCTATCCACATGATGTTGTTTTACTACTTCTTCATTCTTTGCGAGGCCACGCTAGGAGGTCAAGGCATATTCACATAATAATAAATAAAGTATGTTACACTGGGCTTTGTTTATTAGCTATTTTGTACATGACTCCAAATATATCCATCTTATCTGAATTAGATTCCTTTGAGGGTGGTCCTTTTTGATTGTTAACTTTTTCCTAAGAGAAGCAGTATAGGCTCATTGGAGAGCCGTTTCATAATGGGGTATATCCCATGCCCAAGGAGTAAGATGGTTCAAATCCTGGCTGGTTATACTGACTCAGAAATAAAAGCCCTAAATGCCAGATGTAAATGAAGATAGATAGGTAACTGTCCTCTGGGATCTACAAGGGCAGACTTAGCCATTATATTAATAGAAGAGGTTCTCAAACTTTATTGTGCAAAATTACTTGGGAAGCTAGGAAAATGTAGATTCCTGGACTCCATTCCTAGAAAGTAGAATTCAGTGATCTAGGTCCAAGAGTCTGCATTTTAAACAACTGTCTTAGATAATCCTGATGTAGTTAGTCCTTGAACTGCCCATACCCTTTGAGAGACACTGTTTTACAGCAATGAGAAATCTGACAAACATGGGACAAGCACAGTTATTAAAGGATCCCACCAACCCTTCCTTTCTTAGAAGCCATGATGCACCTTGCCTAAGGAGGTCATCTGGCCAACTCATTTCTAATACTCTTATTACCAACCATCAGCTGGTTCCAAGATCAACTTATGTTTGTTTTAAAGATCTATGTGAATTTCCCAAGCCTCCATAAAAAAGATACCGATGTTTTTAGATGAAATGGGAATAGATGTCTAAGTTACAGTTTTCTCTCAACTGAGGAAGAAGCGCTATAAAGAAAAACACACTATTTAAGTTATAAGCTATTATCCTTCATCACATAGACCTTTTCTTCTTAGAAAATCTCCCTATGATGATTTCAAAAGTCTCAAGATTTTACCCAACTCAAACAAGTAAAATATTTTACATTTAATAGCAATCATGGCTACTTTAAATAAGGAATACAAATATCCATTTGATCCAGAAAATCTTCAAGTGAGCTCTCCAGCAATACCCGTATCATTGGAGAAGATATCTGTACCTGAATATTCTGCTGCCCAAGAGTCTGGCAGACCAAGAACAGTAGAGCCCAGGAAATGTGGCAGGCTGTGAACTTGACTGGGTAGGCCGTTTCCTGGGACACTTTCCTAAGCAATCCTGAAGGGGGAGCTCACGAAAATCAGTTTAATTAGGATTCTTATGGGGATGGGATGCCTTCAGAATCTAAGATGACAGAAGACATTGATGAGCTATTAGATCCAGGAGGTCTGTCTGATATTTGAGATAATGGGGCCTCCATTTGTTTCAGGATGATGCCTTCATTTTTGCACTAACATGGTTTATGGCTTGCATGGGATATATGGACTGACTGATGCAGCCATTAAGGATGCTGGAGCCCCATTCTTACTATTATTGTGATATGTGTATGTGTTTGTTTTTTTCCTAGGAGGATCTTTATTTTTCCTCCCAAATCTCATAACTGGTTATACAGATGTTTAATTGAGAGGAATAATTATGAGTTATGATTTTTTTCTTTCAAACTTTCCTATCTGAAACATTTATCGCCTTCACTACAAGCATTTCAAATATTGTAAAATTAAAGTTTAAAAAATAAACACTGCTAGCAGGCAAGCCCAAGCCCAGAAAAACTGTTTCTACAAAACATTAATGTTTCTTAATTGGAATCTTGTATACCGTAAGACTGCTAATTTACAGAAAAAAAGGAATTTAAAGGCAGAGTTTAAAGTAGAAAAGCTGACTGAGAATGAACTTCAGGTAGCTTAACTCCATGAAGGCAAAAGGGACAGTGAAACTTGATGGATAAGGATGATCAGCGGTAGGGTGACTTAACATGTGAAAATACCAGTTAAAAGCACAAAAAGTCAGGAGTATGTTCGGCGGGGCGGGGGGCAGGCGGGGGGTGGGGGGAATGCCTAATTAGGAATTAAAGCTGAATTGTTAACCTAGAGCTTTTCAACACTTATGTCACTCTGTTATGCTTTGGGTAAGTAAAGCAAGGAGGACAAATTTTATCCAGCTTATTTCTGCTGTTCAACTCTGACCCTTGTCTACTGAACGACTTTAAATATCTGTTACAGAAAAAAAATGGTACCACTTTAATTTCCGGCTCCATCCCCATCTGGCCAGAGAGAGGATAAATTAATATTATCGTGTTTTGTCTTTAGGGCTTCTGATACCCCCAAGGACCAGCCTGTAGGATAGTCTGTTTTGGCAGAGATCCTCAGCCGGCATCAGAAGAGCGGGATTCAGGACAAGGCCAGTTCACGTAACACAGCTCAGAGCCACACAACACAACTTGCTCTGAGGATGTCGGGCACTGTGCTTCATTAGGAAACAAAATATAAGCTTTCCACACCATTAGGGATGACTTTAAGAGTGAAAGCACATAAGACGATGCCTCACCTCATCAACAATGCACTGCAGAAGCTGGAGAGGCTGCAATGGGAAAGAAGAGAGGAAAAAGTATTAGCCTCTATGCAATATCTTTACAGTGGAGTGGAAAGAAAAAATCATTAATGCAATAAAATATAGCAAGATTAATCAACAACAGCAAACTCTTATAAAAACATTGATGCTCAGGATGTTCTATTATTTCTAATGGTACCTAATCTAATACAGGCAGTTAAAGGTTTGCATTTTCTTCAAAATGCAATTTGCTAAGTTTAAAACAAGGCATTCAAGCATGCAAAGGAAGCAGCCATCAGGAAAAAGAAAAGTGAATTTTTTTCTGAACTCATAAAGCTTACCATTAAAGATCCCTGGTTTTTCTGAATCTGAAAAAAGGCAATATGTAATTAGCATGTCATAATCAAAATGACTCACTTGGACACATTATGATCACTGAGAGAAAATTATTGCATTGCTGGTGGCAATTTGTGGGCATGTGTTAACACAATTTACATAATGAAAATACACAAATGTTAATAGCTCGCTTCTCATTTATAGGCGAAAGTCAGCAGAATGTTAATTTCACACAACACTTTTTAGTACCCTCCAGGTTGTATTAGAATAGGGAGGAAAACCATAATCCATTTCAAAAGGCTGTTTACGATTCAGATATAAATAATGTTTTATATTGCTAGATTGTGAACACTGGGCTTAATGTTGCAATCATTGCTAATGTTATGAAGCTCACTCTTTTTAAATTAAAAACCGATTTATTTAAAATTGAAATTAAATCATAGTCAGAAATTAGAATTTTGGATTCCTGCCAGTGTCTGCTCACAATCCCCTATTTTGTGAAGAAAACTTTAATTATGTGGTTGAAGTATTTGCCTCTGACTCAAGAGTGGTTGAGGACTCCACCTTTTCCAAAGTTCCTCCAGCCTGTTTGCAGGGCAGCAATGCTTTCTGGGAAAATCAAATGCATGCAAGTTTTAACACTCCTTTTTAGGGGATGAGAGCTGAGTCAAAGAGGAACGCCTGTTCTGGAGGCAGGACGCTCACACAGCTAACATGGATAAACCATGTCTCTTAGAAAGTCACTAAATTAATAAAACACCCACTTAGTAGTTAAAGTATTAAACACTTAAGTGTCCCTCCCTCTCCAACCACCCCCCTAAGAAAACCTGCCTTGCAGTTACTACAAACTTAATGAAAATGGAGTCCCAGGTATTAAATGTCCTGAGGAGGAAAATTTCAGGGCTTATATACAATTACTGAGGGGTCAGTTGTTTGCTGGGATAGACTGCTTCAACAAGCTGGTAAAATATAGGTAAACTAGTTAATAGTTTCTTATATGCTTTTAATGGTGCTTTTAGAAGTTCTTTCACATACACATTATCATTAGATTGCACAACCACCCTGAGTCTGGCAAGAATGGTCATCCCCAGTCTATGATGGGAAAAACTGGGCCTCCCAGAGGTGGGGGCAGGCCCAAGACCTCCAGGATCTGGCTGTGGTTCTTCTGGGGCCTCTCCCATGCTCCCCTCTCTCTAGCATCATATCCGCCTACATCACAGCATTCCTTAAAAACAACTGGATTCACATGTGTTTATATTTGGCATGGTAAAGTTGATAAATTACCAGTTTTGGCGCACGGGTTCTTCTGAACTGGACTGTTAATGCTTCTCCAGGGCAGTAGCCCTGTTTCTCCATTTCTTTTGCATCCCTATGGCTGACCAGCAGACCCTCCCACCCAGTGCCTGAGTATTTTAAAAAGTGTTTTCCCATGTGTTATCTTAACTGAACATGGTATCCTCTCTTTCCTGCTCTTGGCTCTGCATCATGCCCTCCCCAGGCATGACTCCCTGAAACTTCTATCCGAGCTGGATTTGGTCTTAGTCTACTTTGGTAGTTCCTACTGAATACTGCGGCTTCTTATTCCCCTAGTCAGCGTGTACTTCTGTATAAGGATCTGCAGGGAAACGTTTACATTAAAAAGGAAGACGGCTCTTAACTACCACCTTGGAGTGGTTAGGATTTTAGTAAAAAGCCACGGCTCCTTTAAAAAATCATGAAAACCCCAGGCAAATTCTCCTATCAGATATCTTTGGTGCTTGCTTTCACAGCTGGTCCTTGAACAACACGCATTTGAAATGTGCAGCCCACTTACACGAGGCTAGTTTTCATGAGTAAATACTAGAGTACTCGATGGTTCATGGTTGGTTGAATCCATGGATGTGAAGGAACCTCAGATATTCAGACATGGGGGGCCAACTAAATTAAACCCAGATTAACCCCTTTGTTGTTCAAGGGCCAACTGTATTTTTTTTTTTAAGTATACATAGATTACCCATGCCCCCAACATTCTTAGTGAGATAAATCTACTTCAACAGGAAGTTACTTGCAATGAACACAGAATTAGAAAACCATTTTTGACATCAAAGAGAATGTTTTTCCACAAATTTCCAGCAGTCAGGGGGATTACAAATTCTCCAAGGAAAACATGTAGCCAACATTTTAAGTGATAGGTTTCAAAATGAATTCAGGGATGGATTGTGAGACGTTGTTTCCAGTAACAGCCGTTGCCTGAACTAAATGAAATTTTCCTCACAGACTGAGACCTAGGAAAAAGTCTACACCTTGCCCCATTCTTTGGGTTAAAAGCACTGTTTAAGACCACTTAAAACTGTACTCTTTACTACAAGAAAAGGAGAAATAGCAACATCAAAGTCTGTTTTCTGATTTTATAACCATACTGTTTTGCCCAGGTTTTTAAAGAGAGACATTGTTACCAGGTTTTATTGTACGGTTTTGATAGCAACATATTATATGAAATCATCTTCATAAATTTTGTATTAAGGTAGCAGTGCCAGTACCTGAAATTGATTCAAAATGCTTAAGATACTCAATTACTTTTTAACACTGTTACACAATGCAGTGACTTATATCTTCTATTTCACAAGAATCTGATGATGCAACATCATTGTAATTGATTCATTTTCTCAATTAAATAAAGCTACTGTGCTTTTCTTTATATGAATGCCACACAGACTATAGAGTTAGATGTATTATCTCCTTTCTCTGTCTCAGATATATGGCCTTAAATGCTATATTCTGTTCCTCTGTTAATTCCACCAGAAAATTTAATGCCATGGTCATATTTTTCAAATTCTGAAGTGCCATGTACTCGACTGTATTTATATTAGGCATATTTTTCACTGCTAAACTCTTTGTTGTTTACCTTTTTCAAGATCACATGACTGTACAGGCGCAGCAACCATAAAACAGACCCGAACAAAGTCAGCCTCCAGTCACTGCCTCTGCGTTTACACACAGTTCATGAAAAAGTGAAGCCCCTGGTTTTATAGCGCATTAAAAGGGGTACTAAGGGTTCTCAATATAAAATGTTAGCTTCGTGAACGCCTCTCTTTATTCTGGGTCTGCCTTCCAAATGCTTAGATCTGAGAGCAGAGTTCAGAGGGACACAATAACATTGTTAGGGCTGATGTACTGCCTGTAGCTCCCAACATATGAGATGCTGTTTATAACTAACTTGTCCAAGTCCACCTTCCTGCCTACACATTTTGCTCATACTGAGTTTTCTATGTCTAACTAATAACTGGGGACAAAGAACAGAACGATAATTGCTCCAGTCATAGACTTGGCTGATCAGTCGCTAGAACCAGCAGCATTTTGAAACACTAGTTAGATAAACCTCTTCTCTCTTCTGGGCATAGCTTTTTTTTTTTTTTTTTTCCTGTTCATCAGCTGTTAGATCTAAGATTTTCCTAAGCCACACTAACAGGGGATGCCTCCTTCTAACATAAGACAGGCCCTTATGTGTCTAAATGGGGAAGAATGACTTCACAACAGGCAGGCTTAAATCTCAGTTGGGTCTTCTATTTCCTTAAGAGGACCATAGAGCTGGCGATTTAAAAAGCTCCTGTAATGTGGCCTGTGACTCTGGAAGGTGAACCTGGAAAGGAAATTACTGATGCAAAAGTTTGCTTATGGGGGCTCAATTATTTAGTCAATGACTCTGGTGATAAAAGACAACTTTGGAAGGCTCACATTATGCTTCTATCTCTGGAGAGGTACTTTTTCACACACGATGGTAGACAGACCTTGCTACCAGCCCTTTTATATTCAGAAGCACAATCAGAAAACTAAAATGAATCCACCTATGGAACTTAGAGAAGATACAAGCTCGAGCTTTCATTTTCTCTTTTACTCTCTGAAATTATGGCTTGCCCTGCAGCTCTTGTCGGAGAGATTTATGTGTGACCTGGGTCAGATCTTCCAATACCAGTTGACAAATTTTCTCTTTACATATTTACTGCTTTTCAAGCTTGTGTTATTTTCTCTTAAATAGAGAGAGAGAGAGAGAAAAAAAAAGAAATATAAAATCAAATCATATGACTGGAATTTTAAAAGAATACTGTTTTTATCTGTTGTGCTCCTGGTATCACATTCTAGCTTTTGATGCTGAACTCTATTCTCTTTTTAAATGTCAAATTTTAAGAACTGTAGCTATTTTGCAAGGACTCTCTTTTAAAATCAGATGCATTAAGCTAGAACTCTGGCTAAATATTAACATAAACAAGTATTATAGCAAACTGAGATTTTATATTCTACATGAAGAATGATGACCCAATTTTTTTTTTTTTTTAATAGCTGGAAGGGACCTCTGAGATCTAGTTTAATCTACTCATTTTGCTGTTAGGGAAACTGAGGCTCAGAGGGGAAAAGTGCCCAAGGTCACATAACCTGGCTTAGAACTGACTGCTGACTCATGAGGCAACTAGTAAGGGAGGGGGAATGCATCAGCTTTGGAATCAGAAAGATTCCTGGAATTCCTGTCTGATTCTCATGGCTTCAGAAGCTCCCTCCTTTCACTAGGCTAGTCTAGAAAAGATAAGCTAGAGGGGCCCAAACATCCATCCTACCCCTCGAGTCTCCCACTCAGGCACAGAGTTTCTTTCCTGACACAGACATTCAATCCGACTATATCTGGTATTGGGCTGGGTGCGAAAACTGAGTCGCATCACCTCCAATCCATCAGAACTTGAAAAAAAAGTGCCCAAATCTCAAAAAGCTCTCAGAGGGAGAAAAAAAATCACGTTCACGTGACCGCAAACTGAATTGTTATTGTTGTTGCTGAGTTGCTGAGTCATGTCTGACTCTTTGTGACCCCATGGACTGTAGCCCATCAGGCTCCTCTGTCCATAGGATTTTCCAGGCAAGAATACTGGAATGGGTTGCCCATTTCCTTTTCCAGGGGATCTTCCTGACCTAGGGATCTGACCCTAGATTCTTTACCTCCAAGCCACCAGGGAAATCCCTTACAAACTGAATACACAATGCTTGGTAACTTAAAATAATAATGCTTAAACAAAGGACTGTTTTTTTGAGAAGGAACAGGACAAAATTTACCCTGGTTAACTATAAATGGGAATTTTGGCAAACTGATATTTTTAGATTAACTGAATGTATTATGAGATAAAATGAATAAAATATATTATTTCTAATAATGTAAAATGAGCAAATATAGTTCACTTGTGCTCGATCTCCCCTATTCATTAATCTCTGTCCTTGTTCAAGTTCTTATCATGCCTGTGAATCTATCAGCATAGCTTGTATAGGACAAAACAAAAACAAAAAATAAGTTATATCACTCATTTAAACACAAATAAATGACCTAAAAATGAGTGATAAGAGGATTTAGTAAGAGGTTACTCAATAAGGTATAAGAGGTCACTGTGATCCCCATGTTCTAAGATCCACTCACTGGCATGTTCTCCCTGCCTCATACCCCAAACTTGGGCCAGGGTGCTGCATTCCAGAGTGACCAGTTTTGAAAAGTTAAAAATAGATATCCCTGAATTTGACAAACAGTTGGGGCAGCCAGAAAGGCTCTAAGGTGCCCAGAGGAGGGCACAGCTCAGATGGGACCAGGCAGAAAATCATCACAGCCATAAATTAGATCACTTGGCTCTTACTGCTTCCCGAGCATCAAGGACAACGCATGCCCACCGCACACAACAGCTGCAGCACCAAGGTGCGGAGCAGCTATTACTCATGTGCTGGCTCTGCCGGCCAGAGAGCAGGGGGAAAGGGCAGGATGGCCGGCCTCCACTCTTCCATCCCTTGTGTATTTAAAACTGACGCGGCTCGTGTCCTCCCCTACCCAGGGGTACAGGAGCTAGCGTGAATCATTTCCTGGGCAAATAAATGAGAATTTCAATATTCAGACCTAAATCCTGTGAGAAAAGCAGGAGCTGAGAATCACAATTCAACATGACCAATGTGAGTTACAAAACTAACTTTTTCCCTCACAGTACAAGGTCTGGCCGAGGAGTCCATTAAGTAGTTGTGTTTCAAAGAAGATCTGAGATGTTTGCTGCATCAAACTTTTTTCTTTGCTACAAAAAAAAGGTGTGGTCTTATTTCAGAATCTAGTTTAAGAATATCTGTTCTCTGGGTGTGGGAGAGGGGTAGGGGAAGAAGGAGGTGTTGCTTTTTCTGAGAAAGGCCTGTTGACCATTCTACTTTTTATGGTCAAATAAATCTGCTATAGCAAAAGCTATTTTAGCATGGCAAAATATCTGAAAGGGTTTTTCTAGAGTCGCCATTTAGGTTGCATCTCTATTAGCCTAAATCCTCCACATGCCACAGAATCCAGAACAATGTTAGAGGTCACCTAGTCCAATTCCTTGTTTCTTGTAGAAATTAGCTTTGTAGTATTCCTGACAGACAGCCATTCTGTCTCTGCTTGAAGACCTCCCAGTGCCAGGATTCCAATGATTCTATCTTGGGTAGCTTGAATTGTTAGGAAATGTGTTCTTATTCTGAGTCCAAATATGTCTTCCTATAAGATACGATCATGGTCTGGAGCTGCAGTGATTAAGTCTAAAGACAGCTCTTCACATATTTCAAAATGGCTGTCATGTCTTAACAATGTTTTCTTTCCTCAACAAACATCCTATTTTCTTCCTAGGATCACTTGCTATGTTTGGCTGCCCTCTATCCTTCTCCCTTCCATTAGTAATGGCATACTAACAAACATCCCCTTGCCCCTAAGTAACCCATGAGCTTCATGGGAAGATGACGTCAACCCCAGCTTTAGAGGTGGGGCATGTAGCTCAGTCTTAAATTAGTCGCATCGCCTACATGCCCTGGGTGGAGGGAGTTAAACTGGTCCAATCAAACTGAAATCTACTGCCTCTGGCTGCTTGAAGGGAAAAAGAGACCTGCTCTTCCCTTCTAAACTGAGAAGCAGGTCACCCCAGGAGCTCTATAGTCATTCTTGGTCTGTGAAGGGAAAAGCCTACTAAGATCAGAGCCCAAAGTGAACTACTGGATAAGGTTCTACCTAAAACCAGCAATACTTAGCTTTTCGGTCATGTATTTCAATAAATTTCCCCTGTGATGGAGGCAACTTTGAGTTGGGTTTTCTGTGACCTGAACCAGAAACTTCTGGAAGAATCACCCAGGCATGATTTCACATTCTTCTTTGAAGCTACCTTTCTCTGAATGTGGTGCCATTTAGGTACATTCCTCATAAACTGCAATGCCTATGCCTGAACACATACCTTGCACTCGCTTAGATCACCTTATTCTGGACACTGTACTTGGTAGACTCTCAGAGGCCACAAGGGTATTCACATTTTTGATAGCCGTATCACATAGTCAGCTCAATGGAGAGAAACAGAGAAGTGTTTAAGTTTTGGGCTGGAAAAAAATTACTTCTTTCTTGTACTCTTCTATTTCTTATCTGTTTCATACTGACAGAGTATTTGAGAGTCAAAATGAACGGATGATTAAACCAATTACAGCATCTAGACAAGTCTGATGAAGTTTCTGCCTGGGGTCTTTCCCTTGTAACTGATAGAAAATGCATCAGTCTTTCATTTGGCTGAAGGAGACTCATAGACTTGGTGTCTGAAAGCACCCGAAAGGTTCTTTAATCTGACCCAGCTCCATCCCATCTGACTCTTGAATCCCTCCATCATTACACCCCTGCTGATGTGGTTTCTGTTTGAATACGTACAGTAATGGGGAGCCCGCGCATTTTCTGACTGCCCATCCTACCTCCTGTTCCAGTTCTATCCTCCTAATATTGCAAATCCACATCCTTTCTTACAGAGAATCCTCAAATATCTGAAGACAACTATCAAATCTCCTTGGAAGGCTTTATTCTTCAGGTATTGATGCTGGCAGGGTAGAGTGGAAGTACGGACAATGGAAGGGGATGAAATTATTAATTTAAAGCCTAAGTATGTGAATCGATTCTTAGTTTCTTCTGATTCTAAAACATGCTATGCCAACATGCAAAAAAGTAAAATTAGACTAAATTATCAATTCATCAATTCATATATGTTTATGAAGATCTTGCTCTATGCCAGTCACTTTATGAGACTCTAGGACCCAAATGATGGATAAGATATATACTTGCTGGTTCACAAAAACAAAGTGACTTTTTAAGTTCCCTGAAATTTAGTGGCAGAGATGAGACTTAAGCACAGGGCATGCACTCACCTCTATGTCACTGAATATTTGTATGAAATATAGTTCGATGGATTCAGGATGCTGTAAATTTCTAAGACAGCTTCCCCATGAGGCCCACAACAAGTCATGTTTTCAGGCATTGCAAGGAAGGTTTTCTTTGTGAGCTAAGACTCCACACATTGCTCCTTAAACAAACAAACAAAAACCCAAACAAACATGATATATCTGACAACGTGGTCTGGCCTGCTGAGATTCTGAGATAAGCCGCAATTGCAGCCAATACGTGGTTCTTACAGGATCAGGAAAGAACAGAAAATCCTGAAATACAGTCACACGTAACCATGTTAATTAACAAATGTCTTATTGGCTTGACTGTGAATTCAAAAGATTTGAAGAGAAGAAGTCATAGATTTAGAATGAACTAAAGAAACTTGACTTCTGTTTCAGAGTTTTGGTTCACACCGCTCATTATTTTGATATAGGCAAAATGAAGTTTCAATAAATTCTAGGAGAGGATTTAGGAGATGGGGATGAGAAAGGGGGCTGAAGATGTGGGAAAGAGGAGGAAACTGCTCACACAAGATGAAAGCAGGGACCCCCCTGGTGGCCCAGTGGTTAAGGTAAGACTGTGCTTATAATGCAGGGGACATGGGTTCGATCCCTGGCCGGGGAACTAAGGTCCCACATGTCATGTAGTGTGGTAAAAAAAAATAAATAAAAAAATGAAAGGAGACCACAGATGTATCTAGCCCAGCATTTTTCAGTCCTTGTTTGCCAAATAACTCTTAGTTCGTTTCAATGTATTTGTGTGTGCATGCACATGTGTCAGGGAGTAGATGTCCACCTACACTATGTCCTGTCTTCCCATGATTTTGCAAGTCACTGACCTAGGCCACCTCTGTCATTTTTCCAGATGAGGAAACTGAGGTCTGAAAAAAAAAAAAAAGGTCAAACGACTGATAGGAACAGCCAGGACCAGAACTCAGGTTAGCTCTGCATGAGCCACTGGGCAGAAACCATATACTGACAATGCTTTAATCTGTTATTTGCTGGGTGTGCTGCTTGCTGCACCCTGGTCACCTCTGCTCTGAGTCACTGAACATTTCCAGTTGCCTGGCTACCGAGGAGGTATAGGGCTGTTCAAAGAGCAGGGGCTATAGGGAGACCTTTAGCTGGGAACATT
Organism: Dama dama; assembly: GCF_033118175.1. Taxonomy (NCBI): domain Eukaryota; kingdom Metazoa; phylum Chordata; class Mammalia; order Artiodactyla; family Cervidae; genus Dama; species Dama dama. The sequence goes on from NC_083692.1 coordinate 86,798,922, forward strand.
CTTTTGTTTACTGCATTTTACCAAACTAGTCAAGGTCTCCTCAAGCCCAGAACGATGCTCTCTGAAGCTGGTTTCTAAACAGGAAATAAAACAAGCTCCATGGCCATCTTTGGTCTTTCTCTCCTCTGAGCTTCCTTCCTCCTAAGACTGTCACGTTCCCCAGCCTTCCTTACCTTCTCTCCGTGGTGGTCACCACCTATAAACCCTGACACTGTGTAGCATAACAGAGTCCACACTTGGTTCTAACTGGTTGCCTTAGGTTCCCTCGATACTTTGGCTCCATGCATAAACAGACAACTGCCTCCTTTCTTAGCTTCTAGCAGTCGCTGGGACCCTTCTTTCCACCTGGTGTGTCCTGGGCAATCTCCAGGCTTAAATCGAATCAGCTCTTTGCTCCTTTTAGGCAACTCATTGGTTTTTCAATGAACTTAGCTTATCTGTTTCATTGGCAGTAATGAGGGTTGGGTTCTGAGCATCATTAACATTTTAGTTGAGGAAGAATTCCCAAGACCCCAGGCATTAATCCAGAACTGTTAAACATCTGAAAAGTAATCTGTACTCAAACAAAGCTTGGCCAGGTCTGCCCCCTTTTTAACTTGGATGCCAATGAGCCCCTAGCCCCAAATATACCTAAGTTTTCTATACTGAATGTTGTTAAATAAAACACTGGAGTACAATAAAAGTTGATGTCTTTGCCTGTTGTTGCTGCTGCTACTACTGCTGTTGAGGACCACTTTCCCTCCAGGGATCCATATCCATCAGCAATTACCTAGCAGATATGGAGCATCCTAGGACAGTAATTTCCATCTCTGAAGACACGCCGGTTGGAGGCAGTACCTGAGTGGATGGGCGTGTAAAATAAGGGTAGCCATTTGGGCTCAATGCCCCTGAGTGCCTTTTCTCACTTTCTCCCTGCACCCCAGCCCTCCAAAGCAGGAGATAGTCTGGTTCTATTGCCAAATACCTGGTAATCATCAGTGACTCATTTAACAGCTATGGACCCCCATGTCCTCCTCTATAAAGTAAATGAGTTGGACTGGACCATTGTAAGATCGCCTCACATCCTGCAATTCTATGCTGCCATTAAGGAGCACCAATGAAACCAAAGAGGGAAAAATGGCCGGCCTTCCAGACCACAAGTCTCAGAGGGAAAGAAGGCAGTGATGTCACTCGTAAAAGCCAGACTGGGCACCAAATTCTCTACTTCAAGCTTTAATTCTATTTCTGGGCTAAACTGCTTATTTAAAAATTGTAGAAGAATAATTGTCTCCAGTTATTGAATTAAAAATTACTATATTCTGCATATAATTCTATATATTAATGACTGATTGTTAATGATAGATTATAACTGAAAAAAGAAAGACTGTAAAGGAAGGCTCTTATGGGATCAGAAGAGTAATTCATTTTAGTCCTACCTGGAGTGAGACATGGTCATATATTTTCAGAGCTACATGGGTAAATCCCTAAAGTACTTTCTGAAAATATAAATAATACTAATATTACCTTACTCTTGTTTACCAACTTATATTTTTCAAAGGGCTCTCTTAGGTATTAGGTCATTTGATCATGACAACCCCCCAATTCCCCAGCAGTCTAGCCAAGTCAAATTCATAAAGGGTGGCAGAGAACCCCTCAGAGGCATGTGCCAACTGACTTTAGGCGAAGTGCTCAGTCATGTCTGACTCTTTGTGACTCCAGGGACTATAGCCCGCCAGGCTTCTCTGTCTACGGGATTTCCCAGGCAAGAATACTGGAGTGGGTTGCCATGCCCTCTTCCAGGGGATCTTCCCAACCCAGGGACTGAACCTGCATCTCTTGTGTCTCCTGCATTGGCAGGCGGACTCTTTACCACTAGCACCATCTGGGAAGTCCAGACCTTAGGGGTAGAAATCTTAAGATGCAATGACTTCCAGATTTCCCTGGAGTCCAGTGGTTAAGAACCCGCCTGCTAATGCAGGGGACATGGGTTCGATTCCTCATTCAGGAAGATTCCACATGCCTCAGAGAAATGAAAGCCCATGTGCCCTAACTACTGAGCCCACACTCTAGAGCCCTTGAGCCATAACTACTGAACCTGCATGCTGCAACTACTGAAGCCTATGCTCTGTAATAAGAGAAGCCACTGCAATAAGAAGCCCATGTACCACAGCAAAGAGTAGCCCCTACTCCCTGCAACTAGAGAAAGCCCTCACCCAGCAATGAAGACCCAGCACAACCAAAACATTTAAATTAAATCAATAAAAATTTTAAAAACGTAATGATTTCTGACCTCAGGTTGGTTCTCAGTCATCAAAAAGGGAGTCATGAAATTCTCAAGCCCAATTTCATGATCTGGGCTCTGCTACATGTGCTGGCTCCATCCTGATACAGTACCTTTCTCCTCTATAATTCCTCCCTCCCCTTCTTACTTTCCCTCCTTGTGTTGCATTAAAAGTCATCTAAGGAAACTCCTAAACTATGAGGGAGATAAAAGTTAACAGCAGCAGTAGTTAACTTACTGAGTTGAAGTACTGCAAGGAAACCAAGTTCAACATGCTGCTTCAGACCTTTATCTTAAGAAAAGAGAAAATGACTCTCTTGACTAGAACGCCTGGAGCTCTTTTCCATCCTTCTAGCCTTAGAGCCTCAGCTCAAGCATCATCTACCCTGTGAAACCATAGCTTCCTCAAGTGAGCTGACCTCTGACTCGTTAGGCCAGAGCATACCATCTCCTGTAGGGTTCCTTTTATATCAACTGTTATTTATTCATGTTTTTCTGCCCACTGCATTAGATGCTTTGATAGCAGGGACAACATACTTCATTTCTGTACTCCCAGGGCTTAGCACAGTGCCTGGACTGAGTAGATGCTCAGTGACAAATACGTGTTCAATTAAACTGAAATGTATGTCATAAAATAGTTTAGAAGGTGCTATAGAAACAAACCAACATTGGGTTAGTGCTTTAAAAAGCAAAGACAGGAACCACTAACCTAGCTGAGGTATTAACAAGTAATTTATCTTGAAAGTCTCACATTTCTAAGCTACCCACATTTGGGGGATGATTTCTCTTCCATTTCTGCTCTATCTTAAAGATATACTGGGAACCCATCTCCCGTCTTCAGCATAGGCCAAGCAAATAAAATTATGAAACATCTTTATAAGTATGAAATAGGCATTGGGAGAAAAATTTGACAGAGGCAATTTAAAAATTCCTGGGAAGAAGCAAATGTGTATCAGCAAACATCTTCATATCACTTAAATTTCACCTCTGCATTTTATGGAACATAAAATCTGATTTTATGGCTTCAAATGTCAGTATATTTTAAATGTCTATATCCTAAATAGTGAGAGTGAAAATAAACAATGAATTAAAACATGTAAGCTAGAAATCTGTTTGAAAAAATAAAACCGCACACATATCACTCTTTTGGACTCTTGCCAATTAAAGATTATAATTTGAAGTTGGGGTAATTACCCACTGCTACTTTTCTCTTTGACTAGAGATCTCACAGAAAAAACTGGATACTTACAATTTACTAAAATCCTTTATGTTCAAATTCAAAAAGTTCATGTAACAAAGGATAGATTCTGAACACCTCTTTTCAAAAAAGGCAGCTTTTTAGGTTTAATTTTGCAATACTAGGTTGGTCTAGATGTAATCAGTACGTTAATACATATATAAGATAGTGATAGCTATAGTGTGAATATAACAATAAATATAAAACAACATTAAATTATCAAAGTTAGGATCAGTAGCAGTATACTCAAAGAAATTTAAAACATGAATAAAATTAGGAGTAAAAACTCTTGTATTTTGACATCAACTTTTGAAAAACATTTACTATTTTAAAATAGTTTTAAGAACATATACTTTTTACTTTATTATGAGAAAAATACTCTATTCAGAACACAATTTATTACTACAAAATAAACATATGTTTAAAAGACAGTGTGTCAATTGAAAAAAAAACTTACACATATTAAAATAGCAGGTTTCCAAGTCAAGTTAAACAAAATATTTTCCACTTGACAAGCTGCTTACATTTAAATGAAAACAGGGCAACTGTGGTCAATAATATGGATTGCATATAATAAAAAGGACCTTAGATCATGTTAATACAAGGATCAGAAAGCAGTAACTTCCATTAAAACCACCCAATTACTTAGGAAACTTTCAGATACAGCAAATAAATGAATCTGTTTTAAGTGAAAGTGCTCAGATAAGTAGCTTTTTGACCTATGAGTAAGTCTCACTAGCAGCAGTCACAGCAAAGCCAGAACCTGCTGAAGCAAGGCAGAGTCCCCCAATCAAACAAATGGTATTAGTAATCAAAAAGCATTTGCAAAACATATTTCCTTGGTTAGCAGCAGGGGGTTCTGAGCACATGCCACCTACAGCTTCCTTCATACTTTGATATACAGTGTACAAGGGGTGAACACACCTTCCTCTAACCCATGAACAAGTGGGGTATTTTTGCTTTTTAAGAACAGGATATTTTCATTTCTGTACTACCTTGTGAAAAAGGCCAGTCATTATACTATTAAGAATATATATCTTTCACTTAAAATCCTCTTATCCACTTACATTTAACTTGTGTTGGGATTTAAGAATGCCTCTTTATTGAGACAAGTAATACGTCATCATTTTGTTCAGCTAACAGGCCTGACAGACCCCGTTTCCCTGAGTTAAGAACAGCAGATCTCTATTTTGTACATTGGTGGCAAAAGGTGGCAGAATAAATGAGAATCGCCACTTGGTAGTAAAGATTTTTAATCCCAAAGATGCAGACATTCCTTCTACCTTGGCCTTAATCATTCTATTTGGCCAGAGGATGGTACTTTTTTTTCCAATAAAAGTGATCTCTACATATTGCAATATTTTATTTGAATGCCATTCTTATGTATTTTAACAAATAACATCACCATGTACTATATCTCATGTTTTTGATCCTTTTTTTACTACTTATCATCTTCTTTATTTGAAACAGATTTTTAACAGATAATCTTGATCGTTACAACAATATCTTGCTTGAATTTTATTCAAATAATTCTTAAAAACAGCTTAAAAAGCCGTTTGGAATAACATCAAGCTTGCCATCAATCAAACGAAAAAATTCCGCTGGCGGTTGTATAAACATCAGATCAAGTCTGATGTCTTCAAGGATTTCAGAGTGAACCATAAAAAACTCCATTAACTTCTGACAAAGAATGCAAATTAATCACAACATGGGGTGAAATGAAATTAAAGGCTCTTTTCTAATCAATGACAAGGCAGGATGAAATATTTGTTACTCTCTCTGCACTCAGGCTGCCTATGATGTTTGCACTTCCCTTGAAAAGCCCCAAATGTAAGGTGTGAGTACAGATTCACCCACAGTCGATGTTCAGCCCTCCCCGCCACCCCCAGAGCTATCTGCTTACAAGTCGTAGAGATTCACAAAACACACTAATCATCTGAATCTCAGGTGCATCCAATTTGTTATTCACACTCTCCCATGCCAGTGAAAAGCCTGGCGCAGACAGATGCACCAGGAACCCTAAATGACAGTTTTGGCCTCCGGAAGTACGATCACTACAGCAAAATCTAGTACAGCCTCCAGGTGAAATGTCTGGAGCTCCATATGGAGCAGGGAAAATTAACAACAAGATGAAAATCACTGCAGCAGCGGGGAGTCGGAATTTTTGAAAAAAAAAAAATGAAATTTAAAGATGAAGAAAGAGAAGTAATAAATTAATGGGGTGTGAAAACATTCAAAGCTTTACAATACCAGGGGCACTATTTGCTCAGATTTTTTTTCCTTTTTTTAACTTCAGGTCATTTTGATGTAATTTATTAACCAAGATCAGGAAATGTAGCCAAAAGAAGATCATTTTTATACATGCAAAAGTACCTTAAATACATGTGTATCCATATTATCTTCACTTTCCTGTAGCATCTTGCTTACCAAATTTTCAAATGTCAGAGCCGACAGAACCCTTGAGAAGTCTCCTTAATGGATTTACTATTGCCCTGATGCAGGGCACTGTTGTAAAGTTTGAACGAAGGACAACAATTTTTAGCAGGCAATCTCTTTCGTTTCTCCTAAATTACGGTGTCATTAAACCAACCATTGCCCACCATCATGTTTTTTAAATCAACTGGATTTGGATGTACATGATTAACTACACACAGCTACCACCCGTGTCTGGACCTGGACATTGCTTCCAAAGAGTATTACAGCTAAACTGTTCAAGAAATTGAGATACTATCTCTTTACCAAATGTTTAAAAACATGATTTTTCATTATGCTATTGCAGAATATGCTTCACAGGCACCCAGAGTTTAATGGCACTGGGGTCAGTGAGAGCTCCAAGGCCTCCAGATCCCCCATAACTCTGCTAAACACATGGTGAGAAAAGCAAGGGGGCTCCAGGGGAATGGCTTTGTCATCATCTTTCACGGGACAACCCTTCTCATCTACACATAAGGCCTGCCAAGGGCAGAGAAGGTGAGCGAGGAGAAGGGCTTGGGGCTGAGAGGGAAGAAGGGCAGTGGTTTGAACAGTCAACCAAAATCAGAGTTCACAGAGCCAGTCATTTAGTTTAGTCACCAGCAAGTCTCAGCTTTCACTGTACCGATTCATCCCCGAGGCAAGGTGCCTTGGAGCCTTGGAGACTCAATCTGGTCACCTCCAGGCTGGAAATAATAGTTCCTGCAGGTGGGATGTATAGCCTGAGTCACATAACAGCGAGCACTCTGGAGCTCAATGTTGGAAAGGCGCTAGGTGGTTCCGACATCATTGGTCCTCCTACGATGAACTGTAGTAACAAGACTGGGTAATTATAATGACTTCTAGCCTTTTTTGCCATAGAGCCCTAAACTGCATGCCAATGAGGCGACACAACTTTAAGGCCTAAAGGAAACTAAAATAGATAGTGCTTTCAAATAACAAATAAAAACCAAGCCCCCCAACAATGAAATTCCTGGAGAATGATTCTTTCAACGACAATCCAGCCCTTTAACCTTTATGTGGTTCCCAGGCCACTGACTCTTCCGGCTATCTTCCCAGCACCCCTCCCGCATCTGCATCCCCAGCGGGTACACTCCGCGTCACCAGCAGGAAGAGACGCTGCTAACGACGCTGTCAGCGGCGCTGACGCTGGGCTGGGGGAGGATGAGTCTGGAAGCTGGCCTCTCCTCCCTCCTTCCCTTCTGCTCACTTTACGCTCTGCTCCAGCTGCAGCTGGCAGGTTGCGCACACATCTTCTTGCAACCTTTGGTTGACAATTAGAAGTTCTCTTTTGTGCTACAGTCCCACGTCAGGGCCAGTAGGGTGGCCCTTTGTACTTTCCCAACTGGTTTCACCATAATCTCATCTGATCTGCATGCTTCTAATCAGACAGGCTCATTTTAGAGATGAGGAAACAGGCCTCAAAGAGTTACAAAGCAAGAATTAAGGCCTGCGGTGACTGGAGCTTATGGTAGAGCTGGGTTCATTTTTTTTTTTTTTTTTTTAAGATTTATTTCTTTTACTTTTATTTTTTGGCTGCTCTGGGTCTTTGTTGCTGTGAGTGGGCTTTCTCTAGTTGTGGAGAGTGGGGGCTACTCTTTGTTGTGGTGAACAGGCTTCTCGCTGCGGTGGCTTCTTTGGTTTCGGAGCACGGACTCGAGGCACACGGGCTTCAGCAGCCACACACAAGGACTCAGTGGTTGAGGCTCTCAGACGCTGGCTCAGTAGAGGCTAAGGGGCTAAGCTGCTTTGGCGCAGGGGCTAAGTTGCTCTACGGTATGTGCAGTCTTCCCAGGGCAGGGGTTAACCTGTGTCCTCTGCATTGGCAGATGGATTCTTAATGACTACACCACTAGGGAAGCCCCAGAGCTGGGTTCTAACCCTAATCTCTGGCTCCTGGTCTAGAGCTCTTTCAAAGAGGCCAGTCTCCTCAGCTTCCCACTAGTGAAGAGAGCTGAGATCTGGTGCCCTGATCTGACTCGGCACCAGCCCTAGGGACAGAAAGGATGCAAAACTTTGAGATCTTCAGGATATATGAAAATCTTTCCTGTGTTCAAGGAGCCGACTACTGGGTAACAATTAAGATGAGGCAGTCCTTAAGCATGGTAAATCAAGATTTGACTCTAGGGCTGCTTTGTAAACTAGTGAATCTCCTATTACTAGATGTGTTCAACGGTTTGCTTTTCAGGGATGTTACAGAGAGGTTTGATTCGATGTTGTCTGAGATCCCTTTCTAATCTTGAGAGTTTGTGATTCACTCCTGCCCATTATACTCGGGATTCAATGGCCCCAAACTAGCTACAGTACAACAGTGAGCAAATCAGCTATCCCGTCTGCCCAATTTGTGAGGGGAAGCTACCTCACAGAGTGGTTGGGGGTTCAAATGAGATAATACGGGCCAAACAGAAGGTATTATTTCATAATCTAGTCCTTGCGATACTATAAAAATGTTTATTTTTCTTCATGTGTTTTATCTGGAGGCAAAAGGTAAGGGTGGAAAAGGAATTTATAAAGAATCCTTTCTTAATCCTCAGTATATAGTACAAAGCCTGAAATAAATGGCAAGTCCATCAAAAGTCATTACTGATGCCAACAATGAAGTGCACAAACTTCTGCTGAAAGACCTCAGAAACAGACCTGATGGCATCAAAGCTACTTCTATTATTTCAAAGACCCAATTTGGTGACAATACTCTATCATGATCCAAGAATTATAGTTTTCCCCTCACTCTGGTGTAACAGTGATTGCTAACTAGGGAGTGCAGCACATTTGAGTTTTCCATTTCCACTTGACTGATCCAATAAACATACACTTAACACATTCCCGAAAACATTCAATACTGGGAAGGTAGACAGCCTCTGCCCAAATTCGACCAGTCTTTCAAAGCTTCATTTGTCAAATGCAAAGGCAATCGTTTCTTAGACTTCTCACTTAACCAAATTTCACTGATTAAATACTCTAAGCATTAGGAATCTCAAGAATACAGCTATATTCTCAAACTTTGGTATTTTTTTCTAGATGGCTTACAAGCTTTCTACCAAGACTTGTTTGAGATGTTAAGTTGTATAGTGCCTCTTCATTTACAAAATGAGGGGATCGCATAAATTGGCCAAACAGTGAATTGTTTAAAAATTACTGACAGAATAAGAGGCTTACCAAGATAAATATTCTAATGAGCTATAAATCCTGAAAATGTGATTTTAATTTGATGGGCTACCTAGAGCTAAGCAGCAAGGCTGTATACACTAAAATGTCACTAAATTCGAGCATGCATGCCAAGTGATTACATTTCAGATCTCTTTAAGGAAAAGATAATGTTTAAACAAACAATCCTACACATTTGAAAGGTGAGACCGACACTCCTGAACCTAACAACTTGGACAATTTCTCCTCCATTTATCTGATGGCTTTAACTGTAAAAGAAAAAGGATACAGAAGAGACATTTCAGCGTGTGAAGGGGCTTTAAATGTTCACATGGGTATCAGGAGAATTTGTTTAAAACTGCTTGTAAAGATGGGAGAGAGAATGAGCCCCATCCTATTATTCAATAACCATGTTTGTGATGCATCTGCATAATCTAACCATGCATAAATTAGTATGTGTAATACAACACTTATTTGCATAATAATAGCAAGTTAATAGATGCTTAAAGAGCAGAGACCAACACCACCTTTAAATCAGACATGCCTCCAGGCACTTTGGCCTGTACAGACCAAGATGCCAGAAAAACAGTGAGCATCAACCAGAGGAAAACAGTCAAACCATTCATTTTTCATCCCTCTAGACATTTCACTTCTTTCTCCCCACACATTGGGGAACCATTTTCAAGCCACAGAATAGCTTAACATTTTAAGTGCTAACACCCTTCTACAATAAAAATCTTAAAGAAATTACCACAGAGATTATCATCAGCAATGGCAACATAACGGACAGTTTATTTTCTTAGAAATGTAAATAGAAAGGAAAAAAAAAAAAAGCTCAAAATCATATCCATGTAAAAGTAGGGGTCCACCTATTTGCTTAGCAAAAATAATGACCTAGATCAGATACTTTTACCCTTCACCTCCATCCTTTAATTCAAATAACTAATTGAATCCAAAAACTGAAACATTGTATCAAGAAAAGGCTTTGCCTCTCTTCCAACCTCTGTATGAGCACATGGTGCTGGGCTGGGATGAGGAAAACATCACCAATGTCACACAAAGGAAGAGCACGGTGATGGCTTCCCACCTTTAACAAAGAGGAAAAAAAATCTGGAGTTTAAAAAAAATAAAAAATCAATAGAGACTTCTAAATGACTCCTTTAAGATATCACTTTTCAATTTAACAGGACAGATTTATTTGTATGTGGCTCAAATGTTCACAATTGCTCCCTGTACCTTCATACATAGGAATGAATGTCACAGTGGCAAACGGCAGTAATGAACAATCTTACCTGAGGATATGGAAACCTCCCAAGAGCAAGCTGGGAAAGGAAATAATATTTGTCTAGTTATAGATTTGCATGCAGGGCAGATCTCCTTAAGACAGACAAGTACTAAATTTCAGAATTGTATCCAGCAAAAATAAAAATCTCACAACCTCAAACACACAAACTAAATTATTGTTGTAATTACACTGAAGAGTTGTATTTAGAATGAACATTTACATTGGACAACACTGTATTCCCTGATAAAATATTCTAATTTTAACAACTAAACACTATCCTTATGTCGTTTCTCTTAGGAATATTTTCAGCTGTACAGGCATTATTCACATTTACAAGTGTACAACAGCTTCTTCTAGACAGAGACATAAAATCATAGGAGACTGTTTCTTTTCTCTTGTAAAAATGGTAACATTTAATTGATCCTAGCCGATTGTTCTGTAGAATTGTCAGTTATAAGAATTATTAAGAAGAGTTGCAGGAAATGGGCCATATGAAACAGGAAATTTTGCCACTATTTTCATTTTTTTCCCCATCCATTCATAGTTAAAAGGAAAGAGCTATTACTAGTGGGAAAATGGCATTTTGAGATGGTGGAGCTGGAACAATAGGTCTGAAATTTGGAAAATGAATCCTTAGAGCTTCCAATTTTGCTTGATTTGTAAACTGCTATGTGTTTCTACACCACTCACTTAACTTTGGTCTTTGAATTCTCACCTGTGGAAACAAAATGACTCAACCAGGAACAGGATTAATACACAGTGATACGATCAAATTTACCAAACATAGTATAAGACTATACTATTTTATTTAAAGAAAATAGTGGCTAAATTTTGCAACTTCATAATGTGGCCCATCTTCAAGCTCGAAATCCTTTATATGTATTTGTAACTATTTAAAAGTAGAATTGCTACAACAGGAACTTTGAAGCTGGAATGGATCCAAGAAACATCAATCCATTTTCCAGACTAGAACCCCAGAGTCCCACTGAAGACATTTCCACGTGGTTAATAAGTGTGGGGATTGACCCCAAGACTTGCAACCTGATCCAGGATTCTTTCCAATGTAATTATACTACCTTTCTATAACTTGAGAAGTTGTATATTTATTTCAAAGACACTGACACTGCTCAAACATTTTTGAACTCCTCTTTAGAAACTATGTTTAGAATCATTTCAAGTAACAGAAGAATGACTTCATTTTATTAGAACTGCATCTTATCCTGAACTTAAAATTATACCCCTCTGCTTTTTGATCATGTAAATTATTTGTTGGCTAAGGTTTGAATGGCCTTAGTCAACAAAACCCAAAGCCAACTTCAAAAAATAAATATTTTGTTCCTTAGTAAGCATAGACGGGAAGGTGCTGAGGTTAATTTTTAAAGTTCTAAAACCAGTGCGTGCTTCAGCAACGTAATAGGAATAAACCTATTGACCTATATGACCAATAAAACCAATAAACCTATATGACCACAAAAGGTGACTACTTGGAAAGGGTCAACACTCATTTGGATGTATATATATATATATATATGTTTTGGAATATTTGGTAAGTTTTGTTACCTTGCATTCATTTCTTATACATTCAAAGTTCTTGGATTTTCAAGATATAAAGTTACAAGATCATTGTTTCATCTGGTGGACATTGTTAATCCATTCAAGTATAAAGTGAAGGAAAAAGAGTGTGAATGTTAAACTCCTTTTCACAGTTTTGCACGATTATGTCTGTCTATATACTGCTAACAGTTAGGAAGGGAAGTGACTCAGCTCTCCACTGCCTCCACTGTACCCCCCACCCAACACTGACCATTGATTTGACTTACATTTTGTAAATACAGTGTGTTTCTGGCCAATGAGAATGTGTACATTGTTTCAGGAGGAGCCACTCTGGTCTTCTGTGGCAGAAATGGGTGGGCTAGGCATTTGCCCCATCTGTACTGAACTGACAGGCAGTGACTGCTCACCAAAGGCTGTCACCTATCACCACACCCATCTGCAGATTATGAGCTTTGCACACTCTTTCATTTGGATTTTAAAAAGTAGCAAGAGGAGGGTCTCTCATCTGAAAAAGCTGACAGCTTAACAACTACTAGAAAACATTTAGAACATTCTATCTGAAGTCCTTCCACAGGTGCTGCACCACCCCTGGTATATGCTGAACATGTTAATAGGGCCTACGGAAAACTTCTGTCCACCCGGCTTACAGCAGAAGCAGCTTGCCCACCATACATACAGCTAAGGTCTAGACTAGCTGGCCAGTGTCAACACTGGCCAATGGTTCTTGCAGATAAAAGAACTAAGCAATGATAAATGGAAGGCTTTAAAAAAATGGGATAAGATGAAAAATGTGAACTTTTCCCACTTCCACACAAAACCTCAAATTCTCAAGACATCACTGTCCTATGGAGAGGTGAGACTATAGCTGACTTAGGCACGTGCATGCATCAACTTGGCTCCCTTCTCATGAGTGATAAAAGGTAATGAGGCTGGCTGATGTCATTGATTTACTCTGTCAGAGACCTCCATGCAAGAGAACAGAGAGAAAATTCAGCTGGGAGCCTCTGTACCAGCCTGCTTGGGAACAGGTGGCAGTGCTTGAACAAGCAAACTCATCATCCTTGGGACTGGCTCTACTTGTGTGTACTTTCCTGATATCCTGTGGAAACTCAGTTTTACTTTTCAACTACATTCCTGGAAAGACTGTTTCTAAGGCTTCTTGCAGATCTGACCTCTTCTGAATCAGAGGGCAGAGAATGGTTCCTACTTCTTGACCAGAGATGCACAACAATCATTTCCTCCTTCACAGTGTTGCCACTGGGTTGTTCCAGTGGCAAGCCAAGGATTCTAATTCCACGTCAGTGACAACTGGCCGCGGCATTGTAAGGGTGGCACCAAAAGCAGTCATTCTAAGACTCTGGGAGAAGGAGCTGCCTTCCACATAAGTCTCTGTCTGTTTAGGTTTAATGCAGCTGCAGTGTTTATATTCTGTACTATTTGTCTTGTGACAAAACAGAAGGAAATATACAGCCAGGCCCTAGAACCTTTTTATCAAGTTCAATTAGGAGAAGGTAAAAAAGGAAAAGGACTCTTAGCAGATAGGTTGAGGCTGTCAAAACTCAAAATAAACACTGAAACGTTATGGGGAAGAGGGAGCACATATGCTATGAGTGACTATTTCAGAGACAGACAGACCTGGGGCCATTCTGTATCTTTTACCCCTACTGGTCTATTAATCTACTTGCATTTCCCCAGTTTTTATTGTCAAGGTATTATAAATTAGGAAACTTACAAAAGAGAGTATGTAATCTTCTCTGAAATGGCCTGCAGATATGTCACTGTACTAAATGTGTTTCAGATTTAATGAAGCTTTAATGTCCTTTTTAATTTTGCTGTTTCTGTATCACCAGGGGTCGGGCAAGGCAATCAGCACTCAAGAGGGTGGTTTGGTTTAAAACTAGGAAAAAACTCATTTGCTTATGAGTTGCACTGTATTTTCTTAATTAAATTTACTGAGTAAAATGGTTTAAGTTCAGCCAACCAATGACCTTTGTATGTAGATTTAGATTTATAAGTAGGTTAACAGTTAAAGAAGAAAAAAAAAAAAGAATCACAACAAAGCAAACAGATTAGGGCTAAGCCAATAGCAGTCACTGCTCTCTTTATCATCTTTACAAAAGAAGCATTTAAATTTAGGCAGCTTAAGTCCAGTTAAAAAAAAGTATATTGAAAAATGTGGATCCACGTATGTGCCAGCAACGCATCAGATGACTCGAACATCCTTCTCATTCCCAGGAGGGGAACAGCTCATATTATAAAAGATTTGGAAAAGCTTTATTTTGGAGGAGTGGAGGCAGAGATGGGGGAGGGACAGGATTCTATTTAACATTAAATTTAAAAAGTGCATTTTAATTCTAAATACTTAAGATTCAGTAAACTGCTAAACACTCTGAAAACATTTACCAGTTAGGAATACACTTAAATAACAGTAAACTACTAACATTTCACTGTAAAACTAGTACTGTTCCTTAACGTCATCTTACTGACCTTTTAATTTGTCCATAATCTATGAAATACTACTGAGTTAGCATTATTTGAATAAGTTGGATTTTATGATTTAAATAATCAATATATGTGTGGGTGTGATTATAACAATTGCCAGATACATAACAACTGCATGATAGAAACTTTTGCATTTCAACAAAAAATCAGGGCAGAAGATATTTATTCACAAAGCAACAACAATGGCTTCTGTTAACAGGAAAGATCATTACTGTCATGAAGTCATAAAGGATAAAGAGAAAACATACACTATAGCCAGAAAGCCAGTGTAGGACATAAACTCAGGATATGTTTTTGGTGACCAACTTTCCAACTTAGAATATCAACAGTGGGGGAGTTGTTTTAAATTTACAGTTATGTTAAAGAGCACTGGAGTTTTACAGATTGCTAATTTAGACATATTCTATGTTTCTCAACAAAACAGCAAATTGAAAATAAGTGTTTTCAACACAGCCAGTGATGTAGCTGAAGGAGGACTTTATAGTCTGAAATATTCTAAAATCTGTGAATTACCTGTGCACATCTTACACAGTTAAATTTCCACATAAGGATTTTGCCTTTAGTTGCCTTTAGACCATACACTGCAGTTAAACCCTCATTTTACAGGATCATAGCAGCCACTTTGGAACATTCAGACACAGGGAAACTTAAAAAAAAATCAGACTTAAGTATTGGATTACATAAAATTCCCTAGGTGAGATTTCATCCCAAGACCAATTTACACAGTCCTAGAGAGAGAGCTTAAATCATCTGAAACTATGCTGGCAAAGGACCATAATAAATATTAAATACCTCAAAACCTACCCTAAGATTTTACTTTTCCTCCCATGTATCAATTTCACTGTCCTCTTACTGAATGGTTTAAAAACAATCCGAAGGATATAACAGCAATTTACCAGTGCTAAAGTGCTTGGGAGGTTAAAGTGACAACAAAGAACGCAGAAACACAAAGCATCTTGAAGCAGGGTTTCAATTAAATGTGGAGGATTTACTAATACAGTATACCAAAAAAAAAAAAGAGTTACAAATTAATTTAATCTTCTGCCTATAGTTTGCAGCTGCACTCCAAAGTGTCTAGGGCTTAAGAACAAAGCCTTGAAGGGCCTCGGAGTGAGGAAAGCTTCAATTTTTAATGTATAACGCCATTAGCTGATAACTTGTGGAATCTGCAACCCCTGCGGAGGGGCATAAGTGCGAGTAACAGAGACTGATGAAGTGACATATCTGTTCATGTCTAGAACTATGAGGAAGAGGGTTATTACTAACACTATCAGGCCCAACAGAAATATGCCCTAATAACCTTTGGGACCCTCCACGTTATCAGTTCTCACTACATCAAATATATTAAAATCAAAACCTAATTCCCTTTAATTAAAGACAATTAGTTTGTTTTACTATTATTGTTTTAACTTGTATGACATTATAATACATTGCAAATTAAAGATGGAATAACAAATGGAATAACAAATGGAATGAAAACATCAAACTGTGAATACTTCTCCACCCATGTTTGGTGAAATGGACTTATGACTGGCGTCTATTTCAGGAAATTCAAGAACAACCATCACTAAACATTGAAAAGTGGTGTAGAAACAATTCACCCTAAAAAGAACACAGTGGGACCATGCATATGCTTTCCCTATTCAATTTATACTTTTCACATAATGCTTTCCTATCATTCCAAGGATTTCTTTAACACAAACAGAATTATGGCTCAATGGAGGCATAAGAAGCTTAATTAATTTGCCCAAGGTCATACTGGAGGTTGGTGGCAAAGCTTGTTAAATTACTGGGAATTCTGGACTCTACAGATGTTTTGGCAATGGCAAAGGTCCCTGGTTGGCAAAGGCCCCATGAGACTCCCAGTGCAGTAGGTGAACCACAGCAAACAGCTCCTGACGCCTGTTCAAAAAGTGCCAAGTGCTCTGGAGGGCTCACAAATAATGTTTCCTTTGTGTAGAAAGAGCCTAACTGTGAGGTTCCCATCAGGAGTGCTTCTTAACATGTCCCAATATTTTAAAAGGAATGACTCATCCTCACCAGAGCCCACTGATAGAAAGTAAATTTGTTTTAACTTAAGGATCCCAAACACAGCAGCACAAAGAAATAAATCAAATGTTTATCCATCATTCAGAAGGTCCTGCATTCTATTCCACTGATTACCAGTAATAATGGAGAAAAGATAGCATTACAAATAAATGTTTCTAATTCAGTAGATTTTTTTTTCTTTTTAAATTAGAAATGGGTTTATAACAGTGGACACTTAAATGGGGCCAGGGCAACAGTAATTCACAAGTACAATATCTTAATGCTGTTCCTTTAATTGCTATATTTGTTTTACTGTAAAAAATGATTGCTTGCTGTAGTCTAACCATGAATGCTGAAAAGCATGATACATTGAGGTCTCAACCTGGGCAAACTGTACCTAAACTTACACTTTATTGCAGCTTAGTTCACAATCTTCACCTAATATAGGGTTATATCCCAGTGCAGCAGGAGGATAAATCATCCTGGAATATTACTCTGGCAAAGTTTAGCTGTGACTGGAGCATATGTGCTTTCGAGCCACTGAAGCAGAGGCCCATAAAATACACTAATTACTGGAAGTTATGGTCACTGAGTGATTGATAGCGCTCTGCAAGGCAACTTCCTCATTTTCAGCTCTTCTGACGGGGCTCATCCGCCACATAGCAATTATTAATTCATGACCCACCCCTCAGGCACTAGTACCTTTACTTCTAATTCTCCTGCTACCAAACTACTGCTGCAGCTGGACACTGTCTTTCTTCATTCTGATGGCTGGGTAAGGATGATAAAAAGTAGATTTCATGCTAAATGCTATTGTTTTGAATCTTTAAATGTTCCTTGGTCTTTCTAACCTTGCTGTCCTAAAACACATAATACTCCTCCTTCTCCCATAATACTATTTTACTTGTGTCATTTTCTTTCCTTTTCCCTTATAAAAAGTTTGTGTGTGTCTCTGCATATATATGTATATATGAATATGTGTGTGTGATATATACACACATATATAAACACACATACAATCCATCTGTCTATACTATACTATAGTAGACCAAAAACTCTGCCTAATTTTTTAGTTGAACACTGTGGTTTAAATGCAATATATAACTTCAACTAGGCCATAGTAAATATGAGCCAGCAAATTGATTTAAAATAAAAGGCACCCCCCCAAACCTTCCATTTAAACAGACCCACTTTGAAGCTCTGAAGACATTCTAATTGTTTTAAGTTGATTTCCATCAGTAGCTTCACTCAGAGCAATGCAAATTAAGATATCTGAGTATATAACTGAATCTCTAAAAGTCTCTTAAAAACAACTGCAAAGGTTTTTTTTGATGATGTTCTGTGCATTGAGAAAAAATTCAGTGAGAGACTCTGAATTAAAGAGAGAGAAAGTTCAGTCATGATGGATGAAAGCAAACATTTTACTTTTCTAATAGTAAACATGTGCTTCAAAATCTTGAACAATTAAAAATGTAATAGTGAGGGTGGTTTTCCTGTGTGGAATCTGAGACAGGGTAACAGATGAATAGATGACTCTAAGCTACCTACCCTTTCAGAACTTGTTTCAAATTATTCCTCCTCTTCCACTGGGAGTTAGTCCCAGAAAATAATTTGGAGGACAAAATCCATACCCTCTCTGTCCATAGTATTCACTGGGCAGTGCATCACATCCCATCTGGTAACATCTTCCTGTATATCTAATGCCTGGTAAGTTTCACTTGTTTAAGGGCAAACTCTAAGTCACAAACTTTCATACATCCTCCATGACACCAGAAATAGTATTTTGCATTAGGCTAACCATGAACATTTCGGAGAAGGCAATGGCAACCCACTCCGGAACTCTTGCCTGGAAAATCCCATGGACGGAGGAGCCTGGTAGGCTGCAGTCCATGGGGTCACGAAGAGTCAGACATGACTGAGCGACTTCCCTTTCACTTTTCACTTTCATGCACTGGAGAAGGAAGTGGCAACCCACTCCAGTGTTCTTGCCTGGAGAATCCCAGGGACAGCAGAGCCTGGTGGGCTGCCGTCTATGGCACAGAGTCGGACACGACTGAAGCGACTTAGTAGCAGTAGTAGTAACCATGAGCATTTGCTGATTATGATAAGCCCCCTGATGGTGATGTCTCCTAGAGCTTAGTCAGCTTGGTGGTACATGGATGTTTCTACCATTAACACTACAATACTTTAATAAACATAGTATACACACTTCTCAGTATTAGTGGTTATAGTTTTAACTGGGGCTTCCTCTAATACTGAGAATTTTGTATGCTATGTTTATTAAAGTATTGTAGCATTAATGGTAAAAACAACCATGTTTTAACTGGCAAGGCACTCTTACATGTACATCACTGGTTAGAATAATCATTTTCACATATTTTAGCATTATGATGAATTTAGCTGACTTATTTCTTATTAAAGACTAAAGGGTTACAAGAAGGAAAAAAGATTAGAGTTAACTGCCTCCCAAAACATTTCATGTGCTTATGAATTCAACAACCATTCTCATCTTTACAGTAAGAATTAAGAAATGACACTTTTTCAGGCTGTTCATCTAATGTGACCTGTGTCCTCTAACAGTAGCTAGCTTTAATCCTGATAACAGTCCCTAAGACCTCGCTTGGGTTGAGGTGTCCTCCACCTCTAAACTGCTCACTGGAGTCAGGTAGCTAATGGGTACCCTGAGAAAACATCAGTGCTGGGGTACAGTCTATGAAACTCAATCTTAAGTCACATTTGTATTTCTAGGCATTTCAAAGAGTCAAAATCAGAAGATACACTCACACTTGTGGCCTCTCTCTCTGTTGCTGCTCCTTGAGAAAGGGAGACAGGAGGCATGGAGGGGAGAGAGAGAGATGGAGTGGCCATCCCCACACCAAGAGTCCATGCATGCAAGTGAAGGCATCCTGAATTTTCCATTCTTAAGCACCACTGGACTGCACCCTCGTGAGAGGATGCTACATGGGATGCTGAGCCCTACTAGGATTCCTGACTCACAGAATCCTGAGAAAAAAATTAATGATGGTTATTTTAAGCTACTAATGTCAGGTAGTTTATTAAGAGTAATAGATAACTGAAATGCCATCCTTGACATTGATGTCAGCTCCCCTGCTCGTCTGCCCGGTCACGCGGACTTTGCTTTTTACAAAGACTTTTATTTATCTATCCATCTTCGGCTGTGCTAGCCCTTTTTTGCTGCACATGCTTTTCTGCAGTTGAGCCAAGCGGAGGCTACTCTCTAGCTGCAGTGGCTTCTCTTGTTGCAGAGAGCGGGCTCTAGGGTACTCGGCTTTCCATACTTAAGACTCGCAAGCTCTAGAGCACAGGCTCAATAGTTGCAGCTCACAGGCCTAACTGCTCTGCTGCACATGGGACCCTCCCAGCTCAGGAATCGAACCCATGTCTCCTGCAATGGCAGGCAGACTCTCTACCACTGAGTCACCAGGGAAGCCCCCTATGCGTTTTTACATTGCACTTTTACTGATCTTTTCCCCTCTGAGTCAAGGAGCTCCTAAGGACAAAGTTTTTCTATCCCTCAGGGCAGTACTACATGAATGTTTACTGATTAGATGGAACTCTTACCTACCCACTTCTACTTTATTTCAGCAGACATACTGGAGATTAGGTTAATTTTTGTGTTTCTTTAAGAAAAATAAACTAGGCCTTGGTTTCTGAAAAACAACACCAATCGTATTAATACATTTCAAAATACAATAAAGCTGAATCAACTATGGATAATGTAGGTATCAATCCAGTGAAAAGCAGTTGAGTCACAGTAAACCAGTCTTTCCCTTTGTCTAATTTCCTGCTCATTTACATTTACCATTTCTCACTCCTTTCTTCAAAACTACTGTTCTACTTCTTTTCTACAGCTTAGTGGAAGAAGCAGACTTTCATCCAGAGTCAGGATGTTTAACTGCCGCTGCCTTGTCCAGTCACCTAGCCTCTCTGGAAAAGTCCTTTAATTTCTCTAGATCTCCGTTTCCTTATTTGCCAAGTAGGAACTTTGACGCTTACAGATCAAAGTTGGTGGAATGATCTTGGATACCTTAAATTGCTGATTTTTTTGGTCACTTCCCACCACAGTGGGAAGAAGCTTAAATGAGATAATAAATATCAAATGGCTTTGTTAAATGTTACATACACATAAAGTGTTGATATCCTTCCAGAATGACACTGAGCAAGAAGACGGCAACACAGAGCAACAGAGGAAAGCGAACTTCCCTTCACATCAGAGGTCCCAGCCGCAGGGCCTCTTCTGCACAGCCCTAGCTTTCACTATACCTGCAGGCGCAGTCCCTCCCTGGGATCCAGCAAGGATCCAAGCTTCCTCACTGATAGGAGGACGGATCTGGCTTAACGAGTTCTAATGTCTCTCTTCTAAATAGTTAAAAGACACTTTGGTCTCTAAATACAAGAAAAGGTGTGTAAAAGATTTTTCTAAATAAATGCTAAAAAAAATTATTATTACTCAGGTCAGAATCAAAGCATGTAAAGCAGACTGGAGGATCTTTGAGAGGATTTTTAAGTCAATTCCAGGTCACTGGATTTGAGTATTGATAGAACTCAATGAGCAGTTATATCTCAAAGGTAGCAGCAGCAGTGTCTCAAATTATCACACTCTGAGAATTTCAGACTTGACACGTGTCACTAGAACCCTGCCCGCTTCTTATCTTTTAGATCTCAACTCTAAAGTAACCCCACACTACTCAGTTACCCCTATTGTACAATGTTATTTCTGTCTAAAAAGTTACTACTGTCAAGCATAGTATATATTTCTAATGTAGGCTCCGTGAAAGCAGGGATTTGTCCCTTTCACTCTCAGCAATGTCCCCAGTGACCATCACACTGCCTGCCACATAATGGAACTCAACAAAAATTTGCTAAGTGACTAAATGAATAAATGACTACGTCTTGTCTAACTTTATACTTGGCTCTTCTACAGAATACTTCTTAAAAAAAAAAAAAAAAAAACCCAAACCTCAGACAAGTCTTCAGTCACTACTTAAATGTTTCTACGGATGGGTCATTTTTTACTTCTAAAGGGATGGCAGCACTGTTGAAAAGCAAGGGTGTAGGGATCTATTCATCAGAAATTTTTATTTTGAAGATTTTTGTTTTTTGATGTGGACTATTTTTAAAGTCTTTACTGAATGTATTACAATATTGCTCCTGTTTTTTTGCTTGTTTTGGTTTCGTTTTCTGACCACAAGGCATGTGAGATCTCAGCTTGTGGGAGTTCAACATGTAGGACTGTAATCATACCCTCTGCACTGGAAGGTGAAGTTAACTCCTGGACCGCCAGGGAACTCTTCTTTAGACTGGATAGAAAACCATGGACTTTTTTTGTTGTTGTTAGCTTCAGAAAGTTCGGCCTGCCAGTCATAAAGTAGCAGATTGCCTATCCTCTACTGACAATTCTTCAAACACTGGAATATGAGTTGTTAAACAACTGCTTTGTCTTCTCTTTATTTCTTTATTTTTCACATCAAGACTTGATTCAAATGTTTTAAAAGTCCAAATTGTGTGTGCTTGTGTTTATACACGATTTGGACATGTGTGTTGAAAAAACTTTAAAAACAGTCTGAAATCCATCAAAATAACAAAATGCTTAGCTGGGATTGCGAGCACCTGTTCCATCTTGTTCTGTCAATCTCATGGTTGTTCACGACAGCTCTGAGCACAAAGCAAGCTCAACAATGCCTCATTCAGTGGGAAACACTTCACTTTGTCTGCCAGTTTCCCATGCACTACCATCACTGACAACCTTGGAAAATGCACATTTAGGCATGGTAATCTGAGACAGCTGGATCCCTTCACAGACCCCGCAAAGGACTGAACCAGTCAATCCATCATCTGCCAAAGGTCATTTTAACAGCTTCTTTTTGCAATAAGTTATATAAAATTTCAGACCAAAAAAATGACAATAGAAAAAAAATCAAGTTAAGACAGAATTACAGAAAGGGGAGTGCGAGCAGGGGCATGAGTGACAGAAACTGTTACATGCTCTTTTCCTCAATATTCTTCAATGGAAGGGAAAGAGGCCCATGTCAAGAATTCCAGAACCACACTTCTACCCACTTTCCTATACAATCTCCCACTGAAATTTCCTTTGTCCTAGGACCCTTCAGCTTTAACCCTTCTGCTTTCTGATGGTTTTCAGCAGAAACTTCGATCAACAGGTAAGATACTTCACTCGATGGAGCAGCAGACAACTTATTATAGTAAGAGTCAATGTCCACTCACGTTCTTGACAATGATTATAAAAAGGAAGAGGAGGAAAACCTGGTTATCTGTGGAGCACACCGAAGGCTAAGCTGCTATGGTTGAGAGAAGCTGACAGCAGCTGCTCAGAGGGCGTCCAGAGCCATCCGTCGCCCCTCAGACCAGGTTCACAGTCACCGCGGGCCAGGAGAGCAAACAACGCTGCAGCTACAGGCTGACCAGCAAAGGTACATTTCTGTTTTTGGCTTGTTTGTTTGTTTGTTTCAAAAGCTGGGACGAGGCAGGTTCTTTAGTATATTTAGAGGCAGGAGCTGAGTCTAGAGAATGCTCCATAATTCTTTTCACCTGGTAAACATTCACTGCCTAGATGTTATTTCAAAAAGAAGCTTACTTCTCAAAGTGCCTTCTTAAAATATATATATATGTTTATTATTATTGTTTATCACCTGTCTCCTAATTACACTGTAGGTTCAACAAGGAAAGGGAACATGCCTGTTTTATTTATCAATGTATCCCCAGCACCCAGTAAAGTATTCGGCACATAAGAAGTTTTCAATAAAATTTATTAATGTTATATTAATATATATAAGTGTAAATTAATTAATGTTATATTAACACAACATTAACACATTAATGTTATATTATTAATTTATTAATCAATATTCATTAATGTTTATTAATACTAATGTTATCTTTGGTCCACAGGTAAGAAGAGACTGATACTTGGAGTAACAAAATGACTTGGCCAAGATACACACTGATTATGAGCGGTGATGCCAGCATTTCTGGTTAATGTAAAATGTGAACTCTTAACAGCTCAAGAGTGAGGATGACAGCCTTAATATCTGAAAATATATCAGAGAAAGAAAACGACATACTCTTCACC
Organism: Dama dama; assembly: GCF_033118175.1. Classification (NCBI taxonomy): domain Eukaryota; kingdom Metazoa; phylum Chordata; class Mammalia; order Artiodactyla; family Cervidae; genus Dama; species Dama dama. The sequence continues at coordinate 86,822,515 of NC_083692.1, forward strand.
ACACTTTTCCAGAAACTTCTGTCAGCGGTACTGGGTGGAGTGATCTCTGTCACTTTTTCAATACTTTTTATTTTCACTTCACATAGCTCAATATGCTTCATGTGTTTGCTCATAAACATAGAAAATCACAGTTCATTCTCTTGATATCTAATGAGACTTATTTGATATCCATTCAACAGTATGGATAAAGGCAAAACTTAAAAAATTAGATGTGTTAACAGCTTCTCAGAACTCCACAAGATAAGGTAGTTACAATAAACCATTTGTACATTTTATGCTAAATTTCCCTTGGGAAAATTCTATTATAGATGTCTACAGAGAATTCAATAATTTACGATTCTCTGACAAAAATTCACTTTCTCTGGGTGAAAGCACTGATATATGTCATTTTTTAAAAAGTTAGGGCTTTTTTTTCTTCCTGTAGGAATATTAAGAGGAAGTCCATCTCAAATGACATATAAATATTTCTTTCACGTTATAAAATTAAAATCAAAACATTTATTTTGATGATTTTCTCTCCTTTGTTTTCTCTGTTCCTTCTTCCTGAAACTTCTGTTTTTCACGTTAGATTGCCTAACCTGGTTCTCTAATTTTCAATTCTCTCTTATTTGTTGTTGTCATCTGAAAATTCCTTTGTTACTGCAGCCTGTTCTTTTTTCCCAGATGCCATAATTTCTCCTATCCCTCTGAAAGTATTATATAGTTCATTTGAATGTTTCTCCTCTGCAGTTTTTGAGTTCTCCAAATTTTTTTCTTTTTTAGTTATTTTAGGTCTCTGTTCTTACCTTAAAATCCTTCCTCAAATGTTTTGCTAAGAGTAAAATTTTGCTAAGAGTAAATTCTGAGTGAAACTCTGCACTTATGTGTGGAGACTGTAGGCTTAGTTAATGCCATTTAGCTGGACTGTTTCTACAGGAAACTCCCAGTGCCTGGATCTTTAAGACCTCTTGGTCACATTTTCCTCGAGAAGGTCTCTTCCAATATTCTACCTGAAAGGTAATCTTGGCTGCCAGTGTCCCAGAAACAGGGTGTGGTAGGACAGCTGCGAGTCTCCACATTTAGAATCTGAACTTTCATTTAATGCCTCTGTATCAAGAATGAGACTCAGCCTCCTACAGTATGAGGTATCACTTATTTTATTCTCAGAGAAATTCCTCTACTTACTCCTCCCCTAACATACAAACTCCTCTTGTGTATTCAGGTTTAGGAGGGTGACCGAGTTAAGGAAAGAATCGCTGAGTCAGACAGCGTAACTATTTGTCAAACAGCTTAACTGTTTCTCAGACGAAATTCTCTTCTCTGGCCTCACCTCCACTCTTAGTTTCAGACACCTGGTACCACCGATTTCTGAGGCTTCTCGGGGGTTTAAAGTAAATCAGGGGCTTCTTTTTTTCTTCACTGCTGGCTTCAGATTCCAGTACTCTCTGTTTCTGTTGTTTATTGTTGGCCATCTGCTTTCCCACACCCAAAATTTGGTTGCTGTTGTCTCCTTTCCCTTTCTTCATGGTAATAAAGCTTTAAAAAATCTCTTTATGACCATTTTCAGTGGAGTTTGAGGTGAGAGTGGAAGATAATGCATGTGCCTCAATGCCAGGCTCCTCTGTCTATGGAATTCTCCAGGCAAGAATACTGGAGTGGGTAGCCATTCTCTTCTCCAGGGGATCTTTCTGACCCAGGGATCGAACCTGGGTATCCCACATTGCAGGCAGATTCTTTACCATCTGAACCACCAGGAAAGCCCTTAACTGTAATTTGTAGGCTTTCTGAACCATATGTGAACATTTCAAAAGGTAATTCCTCTTAAAGAGAAGGGATAATGGCTTAATTTTCTCATTGTGACCTTTCCACAAGCTCTGAAATGGAGCGTCCATCTAAAGGCCCCAAGAGATTAAGTGATTTACCCTACGATCTATAGTTTATACTGGCTGAAGTGGAATTTGAATCCAGGTCTGATTCAAAACTCTTCTTCACACTCCAAACACTTGTGATCCATTCAGCAAATGTTTGTGAGTGCTTACGTTAAAGCCTTCATCAAACTTTAACTCTGATCTTTATTTTCAGAAACTACTTTAAAGCCATTACAAAAGTAAGAAAAAAATTGAGCCCCAAAGATTTCCTGAGTAATCACTAGGGCAGTGAAATTGTGCTAGAGAGGGCAGGAGATTATGAGAGAATCGGATTTAAATTCTGCCATAAGGATCTATGACATAGCAATAAATTAATATAATACAAAGTGAAAAACGCACATGCCACAAGGAAGATGTAGATGAAGGTCAGAAGAAGAAATTACTTTTAGCTGGAGAGATGAGTTGGTGTCATAAAGGATGGGTATTTAAATTGTATCTTGGGGAGAAGAAGAAAATGATACTCCACATAGAGTGAATGGCATAGTGCTCCCTGAATATTTTTAACATGGTTAAAGAGAGTTTGAAGCTCATAAGAAAAATTCTAACTCTGTCAGAACAATACAACCCATCAAATCTTTAGAAGACGGTGCTACTTTGATGACAATGACCTCGTGTGACTCTCTGAATGTGCTCTTCACCTATCTAGAGACATTTTTCATCGGACGGACCTTGCTTTCATCATTTAACACATCATTCAGACCACTTCAGTAAAACAGTGATCATGCTGAAGAGGGGTCTCAGAGGACGGGATGACACTCCAATTAACCAAGCACATTGAGCCAGACTGTTCTGTGCTTTGGACTCAAGAGACTGCTGGAGAGAGGAAGTGAACAAAGGCAGAAAGAGCGAGGAGGACCCAAGTGAAAAGAGCAAGATGCAGGCGCTAAAGATGGGGCTTTCAGTCTGACTCCTACGGAAAAGCCTGTCAGATTATTCACCACTGACCTTAATAAGTTTATAATAGCCCGTCAAAGAGAAGCACAAACCAGAACATGCACTTGGATAGCATACTCAGTGAGAAAGAACCCTGACGACTGACCTGGTGCCTTTTTAGATGTGTGTGCATCATCCTGGGCGCTAAAAATGCGAGGATAGAGGAGGGCGTGTGCTGACTCATTTTTTTGACCCAATTAGGACCAGCTGAAAAATCCAGCTTTTCCAAATATGACTGCTTACTTCCCTCCTATAGATTTGTGTTGTGATTTGAGTGACACAAGAGTATGAATGGGGGGAGGGGAGTTCAGGGCCAGGAACGCATATACACCCATGGCTGATTCATGTCAATGTACGGCAAAAGCCACTACAATATTGTAAAGTAATCAGCCTCCAATTAAAATAAATAAATTAAGAAAAAAAAGTATGAATGGGGTAACTAATTAGTGAGAAACAACCGTGGGACTCTCAAGCCATTTGTTCCGTGGGAGAAAAGAGAAGCACCACACAGCCTATGAAACTAAGAAACCCTGCCCTAAAACATCTTAGGTGCTCCCTACCCCCAGGAATGAAAACTATCAGTTTTTACTATGTACACACTCTTTTTCATTTTAAAGTGTAGCCCTGAAGTCTTTAAAGAGCAGCAAGAAGGGTAAACTGTCCTAAAAACAACCCAGTCAAGTGAATCGGTGGGATCTCTTTACGCGAGTCAAACAAGTATTCTAGAGCAGGATTAATCTTCCCAGCTTGTCCTAGTTTAGACATTTTGTACACCTGTTAGTGGTCTCACTTCTTTTTTTTTTTTTTTCATTTTCACACTGATTGTTGTCATAAAGGCTCAAGGAAGAAGTGCCATTAATTCCACGTGGGTTCTTTTCCCCATTATAAACCCCTTACATGGCAATGACCTTTATTTTGTTCTATAATTCACATGAAGAGAAAGAAAAGACATTTCAAGGTCTGAGTTGAAAACCATAAACAAAAAACACGGAAAGGGGCTGAAATCTTCATAGCTTAGTAAAACCACCATGCTTAGTCAAGCTGAATAATCTCAATTTTTCCCTTCTTAAGGATAATTTCCATCCTTTATCTTACTTCAGCCAACTCCAAATACTATATATGACTAACAAAATCCTGGAGAAGACCCATTTTAGCTCACAGAAAGAGGGATACTGAACTGAGAGAAGATGGGGGCAGTGTTGCTGCTGGATAAAAGATAGTCTGATATTAAAGATTCTGTGCTTAAGGCACAAATGTACCTGTGACTTTTTAAATGGCACATTTTAGCGGCATGTAGCATCATCTTTTATGGAAGAGTGTGGCGAGAGGCCTTGTTATGACTTCCCATGGGGACTGGGACAGCACATTAACATGGGAAGGGCAGGATGAAGAAGGCAGGCAAGGGTGCACCTGTATTTTAGGAGTTTAAAGCAGTGAAGGCAGCCTTTTGACTCTTGAATCACCAAAAACCTCAGGGATTTTATGGAATTTAAGGGCGGGTGTTAGGTAGAAGCAGAAGGGGAAGAAAACTTTAGTCCCCATTTTGTCTCTGATTCTTGTGTAATCTCAGGAAAATTTCTTGGCTCAGTGTCCCACATTTTTACCCCATTGCTTCTTTTAAAATTTTTACTGATTTATTTTTGGCTGTGCTGGGTCTTTGTTGCTTTGCACAGGCTTTCTCTAGCTGTGGTGAGCAGGGGCCACTCTTCGCAGCTTTCTCATTGTCCTGGCTTCTCTCGGGGCGGAGCACAGGCTCCAGGCGCACAGGCTTCAGGAGTCCCAGCCACAAGTCCCAGTGGTTGTGGCATCTGGGCTCTAGGGTGCATGGGCTCAGTAGTTGTGGCACCTGGGCTTAGTTGCTCTGTGGTGTGTGGAATCTTTCCAAACCCAGGGATCCTGCATTGGCAGGTGGATTCTTATCCACTGCGCCACCAGGGGAGTCCTCCCCCATTGTTTCTTTACCACCTGGTACTCTAGGGGAATAAACTGATTGATTCAAAACATTTTGAGGAAGGTATCCACACAAGTAGGTAGACCTTGCATACTTGGACATCTGCTCTCTCCTGAAAGGTTTACAAAGATCTACCCTAGAGTGTGCTGGGGGATGGGGAAGGGCTCCTCCATCTCTTCCTTCTTTCTCCAAGGGGCAACTTGCTTTAAGACAACCAAGCTCAACTGTCAGCTCCTTTGAGAAACCTGTCTTGCTCTCCCCGCCTGAACCTTTGTGGCTCAGAGTACTTCCTTTTTACTAATGACTGTCACATTGCCCTGGGCTTTAAGTGTGTGTCTTCTCTATCACAGGCAGGCCTTCCTCATCTTCGTGTGCTCCACTCTTCAAGGGTCACTACATGGTAAGCGCTTAAACAATGATTACTGAATGAATGAAAGTGCCTACTCTCCGCAGTGCATGTCTAGGAAGGGAATCTTATTTTTAAAGGTGAGGATAAACAGAAGAGAAGCAATTAGTCTTTGAAGATGTTAACTATGTTTCAGGACACAATTTTCTACTCAGAATTTAAAAATGCTGCTGAGATGCACACTTCTCTCCATCTGCAGTGATTCTGAACAGGATTTACCACATCTATTCCTAGCACACCATGATGAAAGCAGAGAAATTGGTCCTTATGTGCCTTTTGTGGGCTGACTTCCCAACCCCTTCAGGTAATGTTCTTATCACATCTGCTCCTTAAAAAAAAGAACCTCGGTGTTCTCTTATTGACTCACACACAGTTTCTCATCTATGGACTCAAAGCCTCTGACTCCTATTTCACATTACATATTTTTGTACCCCAAACAAATCTGGTATAAAACACATTGTTGTTTGGTCGCTAAGTCATGGCCCACCTGTTTTGTGACCCCATGGACTGTAGCCTGCCAGGTTCCTCTGTCCATGGGATTTCCCAGTCAAGAATACTGGAGTGGGTGGTCATTTCTGTCTCCAGGGGATCTCCCCAACCCAGGGATTGAACCTGCATCTTCTGCATTGGCAGGCGATTCTTTATCACTGAGCCACCAGGGAAACCCATAAAACACATGCCAGGGCCTTACTCTTCTCTCTAAAAACTTAATTCACCACCTGTGTTTGGTCATTTGTTCTCACTTGCCTATCTGCTGGGTCATAAGCTCCCAGAATACAGAGACTATGATCACACAGTTCCTTTCAAAAGCATTTAGTTAAGTATCTCACATAGAGGTGCTCAACAGCTCTTCGTGATGATCATAAGCACACTGCACTTTACACCCTCTAAGGCCATCTCTTCCTCCTCCTAACATCTGGCTCCTCAGCATCTATTTTAAAATGCAGGGAACGGCAAAACACCGAACTCTTTTCAGCCCTCACTCTTGACCAGTGGTCCTTTTCTACTCCCCACTTCATCACATGAGCCAAGGCACTCCTTCAGGCCTCCAGGTGTCTCACACTCAATGTTGACACTTTTTCACACAGCTCCTTACACCTTAATCTTATAAATTCAACGAGTCCGTTTTCTTCAGTCTTCTAGAGACTACTTAATAGTTTACCTCCAGGATAAATGAACATGATCAACAAAATCCCAAATACATCAATGGCAATCTCCCTTCCTATACAACAGAGTCTCTTTTTATTAATCTTTGTATCCTGAGCACTCAGCAAAATGCTGGCAGACATATATTTCAATATGCAATATAAATATGTTCTATTTATTAAGTATCTGTCTATCTACCTACCTATCTTACCTAGTCTCCCTGTTTCCATGATTGTCCCTCTATATTCTGTGCTCCATAGAGCACACAGCTATCCTGTGAAAACATATTTCAGATAATTTACTCTCAGAGTAACATCTAAAATCCTGACCATGGCTTACAAGGCTGTATATGATGTGGCCCCTGGCTACCACTCTGAATGTGTTTTTTCCCATTTTTCCTTGCTAACTCCACTCAAGTAACTCAGGTCTCTCGTATTATTTGCTGTTGCCTGATGACCCCTTCTTTTCACACCATTCCAGTCTCAGCTCAAAGGCTGTTTTATCGGAAAGGAGGACTCCACTTCATTTTTTCCCACAGGACTTACCACCACCTGACAGATTACATACTCAGTTATCCTTCTGTTTCCTGTCCCAAATACTCCACCCCTCTCACCAAATGCAACTTCACGAGAATCAAGAATGGAGTGTCCTTCATTACTATATCCCCACTGCCTACCTACTAGACATAGCAGGAGCTCAATACATGGAATGAAGAAATGAATATGAAAGGAAGGAATGGTGTGCTCTAAATCTTAAATCTGTTAGTTACCCTGTTTGACAGTATCACTATGCCCTGCATGTTTTTAAGTCACACAATTCCAGAGTTGTTGCAGAAAGTTAGAGACAAGAGCAGATTGCTTACAGTCATAAAATGTTAGTTTGGAAAGGGGCTTAGAGATCATTATTTAACAGAAGAAGAAACTGAGGCCCAAAGTTAAGCATAGGGGCTTGCACAGGGCCACCTAGAAAACCAGTAGCAGAGCTAGAACTGCAACCTAGGTCTTTCATTCCCACTCTAGGACTCTTAGCTTTATACCATGCAACTTCTCAAATGCTCCACACTATATCTGGTCTTTTATCAAATATACTCAATGACAACTCATTTAAAATACACAAAGGGTAATTATATAACAGCGAGAGCTGAGCTCCACAAATCAAAGGTACTAGTTTCCCCTGAAACAGGCTAACTGGACACACCCTTTGGGATTCTGTTGGGAGACTCAGTTCTGAGCATCTGTCCACCAGCATTGCCAATCTCTCAGCCGTTGCATATACACTGTATTTCCTCTTAGAGCCCCTTTCATGAAGAAGCAGAAAAATATGGTTCAAGAAACACTGAATAAAAAAAAAAAAAAAAAAGAAACACTGAATATTTTTGCTTTCTTTCTATAGTGCAGGTGAATTGACTCTGAAGATATCTCCTTAGAAATTCAACTGCATTCATGCATTGCAAAAATCAGAGAAAAAGCGTTTGACCAAAAAAAAAAAAAAGTGATGGAATTGTTACTGCAACTCTATCCATGATCTTATTTAAGGAGTTCTTTTTATTTTTTAAAGAGTTCTCTTTTATCTGAATCAATGCGTGTAAGATATGTCACTTGCAACACTGGTGGATACCTAGGCTCTACACTGCAGTAATTCATGCTGAGCCAGGTCTCCATCTAATACAAATTCTTTGCATTTCCTTACAGATCAACAATCACTGTACAGAAACCCCAGCACAAAACTCTAGTGGGGGTACATGCGGCATACTAAAATAAAGTCCATTCTAAATACAGCTGTAAAGAGTAAATACATTAAAACTGTGCTACATACACATACCTACCCTCCTTCAAATCATTTCATACCCTGTCCCGCAACATGTGATATGAGTCTAACTGGAATAAGGTGGTTTTCTTCTTTCTAAGCAAACATATAGAAGTTATACATCCAAATGAGTAGGGCTGTACTGTTTAATAAGGTAATCACCTCTAGAAGTCATATATGCCTTCCAAGAAGGCTGCTATCACACATACTTTTTCTGGAATTTCTCTTTTCAAAACACAGGTTCTCCACATTTAGTGTGCATATGGATCACACTAGGAACGTGTTAATAAGGCTAATTCTTACAGATTTGAATTTAACTGGTCTTTTGATGGGAGTCTGGGAACCTGTGTTCTTAAGAAGCACTCCAGGTAAGTTTTACACAGGTGATCTGTGAGAAAAAGCACTTTAGAACAGCCATGTACGGGGATCAAAATAAGGACTACTGAGTTAACCTCTGTTACATATACACATAACACACTGGAAGCTTAATTTTTTTTTTTCAAATAGAAATGTTTCTCCTAATAGAATATATCAGTACAGATACACATAAGAGCATCTATTTGCAATCAACATACCTCCATGAAAGAGATTCCTAAGCTCCAGACATCAGAATGAATTCCATACTGCTCCCCTGAAATTCTTTCAGGCTGAAAGAAAACAGAAGGGAGCTTGTGAGTTGATGTAAGCTACTCCAGGAAACACATATGCTCAAGTGAGCTCAGCTAAGGCACAGTCACCAATATCTGCATAGCACATTATCAACAGAAAAACAATCTTATATGTATGTGTATTATATAGATAATCCACAGAAACTGTATAGGTAATACAGATATATTAGATATAATTGTATTGAATCCTCACAAAGATCCTGTGAGGGAAACTTTGTTATCTTTATTTTAAGATAAAGAAAATGAAGGCTCACATTTGTGAGATATTAGGCAAAGTCCTAAACTAGTAAATGAGCTGAGACTTGAACTCAAACCAAATCCAGTGGTCTTAGTTGTCAAGTGACAAATTACAGGACATTATATAATAGTATCACTTATTTGCATTTTGAGAGATGGGTCTGAATCACTAGGAATTCTGCTATTTAAAAATTTTTATTGTATAATATTAAACTTGTAGGAAATTTTTAAGATTAAGACTAGTACAAAGAAAACCCGTATTTCCTTTGCCCAGATTCACTTACTGCTCAACATTTTATCCCATTTATTTGGCTTCTTTTTGATATAAACCAAGGAACAGTTTGAAAGGTCTTTTTGGGACTCTCGGTCCCAAAAGATATGTAGAAAATACTTGTTCTAACAATTACTCTCCAGTTCAACATTTATTCTCTAGTTCTCAACAATTACTCTCTAGTTCAAGAGGACTAATTCCATACTCAAGTGGCCGCTGCCTAGTTTTTCTATCCCTCCAGGATTTGGCATTCAGTAAGGTACTTCACAGAAGTCTTTTGAACGAACACAGGAACAAATGAATAAAAGAAACTGAGGTCTCACTGAGATGGAATGGTTGCTTAAGGTTACAGGGCTAGTAATGGCAGGGCTAGGATCATGACCCATACCTCTTGGCCCCCAGTACCATACTCTATTCTTGGTACCATCCCTGGAATTCTTGGAAGCCACCATAGCCATCATCCTTCAAAAGCTAGCACGAGCCACCCCTAGTAGTAACTGGAGTTAGGGTGAGTCTGGTCCACTGCAGATGGAAGAAACAGGCATTCACCACTCACCAGCAGGGGATGCACCAGGCGTATGGAAGACGTGGGCCAGATACTCTCAGGTGAGTTGGCGCACTTGGGACCCGAACTTTGTAACCTACTTCCCACACCCACCTACCAGGCTATCTCAATATATTTACTGTCTTCTCCTGGGACCATTTTTCATAAAATTACGTAAAGCCCTACCCTGGGGTAGCAGGATGGATTGTCTTACTTCCCTTCCTTTATTTATTTAATTCGTAAAATACCTTTCCTACCAAGAATAATTCTTCCCAAGGGCCAAGAGTCATGTGACCATTTCTCCTAGCCGCAAACAGACATGGTCATTCCAATCCCCTCATACTTTTTCTTTTATGTTCTAATCCCCACTACCATCACTTTTTAAGTTTCAAGGTCATATCTGAACAAACCCATTATCCAATTCTAGCGAGATCAATCCATAATAGGAAGCATCCACATGGAACCAGCCAGCCAGTTATAGGAGTAATGCCATCATCATCACCACCAACGACAACGTCATTACTCCGTGCATTTATTGAAGAATTTCCATGTGCCAGGCATTGTTCTAAGTGCTTTTCATGCATATTTCAGTTCAGATTCATAAATACCCATACTTGCTAAGTCACTTCAGTCATGTGCGACCCTGTGGAACCCCACAGACGGCAGCCCACCAAGCTCCCCCGTCCCTGGGATACTCCAGGCAAGAACACTGGAGTGGGTTGCCATTTCCTTCTCCAATGTGTGAAAGTGAAAAGTGAAAGTGAAGTTGCTCAGTCGTGTCTGACTCTGTAGCGACCAGATGGACTGCAGCCTACCAGGCTCCTCCCTCCATGGGTTTTTCCAGGCAAGAGTGTTGGAGTGGGGTGCGATTGCCTTCTCTGAAATACCCATACTATACTGGTACTATTCATCATCCCCATTTAATAGATAAGGCAAATGAGGCACAGAGAGGTTTAATTTGTACCCACTGGGAAAGGATGATAATAGCTACCACTGAATGACCACCTGTTTGTCCCAGACACTGGGCTAGATACTCTGTATCCTCTACATTTCATACAACCTGACAAACATTATTGCCCTCATTTTACAGATGTAAAAACTGAGGTTTAGTAAGATTAAATGACTTGCTAAAGTCTAGAGTTACGGATTAAGTACTAAATGTATTATTTAAGTACAAAGCCAGGATTCAAACTAGGTATGTCTGACTGCAAAACCGAGGTTCTTTTCTGTGTGTCAAACGGCCCCTCCGAACTATAAGTCAGAAGAGCCACACACTAGTCTTGATCTGGTCAGTATTTCTCAAAATACAGCCTTGGACTCATCCTCATAGAACTGCCCGAGGTGCCTATTACAAATGAACTTCCAGAATCAGAATCTCTGGAGGTGGCTCTGGGAGACCTTCATTTTAGAAAGTTATTTCTCTGGGTGAATCTTCAGTAAACTCGGCCCCAGTCACCAAACATGTCTTTGTTTCCTACAGAGGGGACGACCTGCCTTTCTCATCTCCGCTTAGTGCCCAGAAAGGGCCCTTCTGAGGCCCTCCTGTTCAAGGGCCACCCTTTTCAGGTGAAAACTTCCTCCACTCCTCAGGTCGAATTATGAATTCCTGCCTCTGTACTTCTTTAAAATGCTGTTCATATCTTTCACATTAATTTATTGCACTGAGTTGTAACCATCCAGTTGACAGTCTGCTTCTGAGAGGCAAGGAGAGTTCTTATCTCATATCCAGCACCATGCCTGGCACCTAGCAGGCAGCCGGTTCCACAGGTCTGTCCTCAAGAATTCGTGCAGTAGTAGGGACTGGAAAAATGTGTCCAGGCTGCTGAAACTAACTTGGGTACAAGATGAGTCCCAGTACATCCTGAATTTATGGAGCCAGGGCTTGATGGCCTAAGACTGCACAACTCAAATCTGTTCTCACACTTGAAGCCAAGATGGCCCACTCTGTCCTCTTCCCTCCAAAACAAAACAAGACAAAGCCAACAGCCAGGTACCGCACTACTGAGAGAAGAGCTGTGATGAGTATTTTTCAGTTAAAAACCAAAAGCTGGGTTACTTATGGACATGACATTTGTCACCAGTGTGGAAAGCTTAATAGAAGGAAAAATATGACTCTTGTCTGAAGCACTTCTGCACTGAAGTTTAAGTGTGGAGGGAAAACTCTGGTCTGTTCTTAATGAAAACACTAAGGAGTGGTGATGATTTAAAAACCAGAGGGTTTTAAAAGAGCACTGCTCCAAGCTGGCATGCCCACTCCACCCCTCCCCTTACTGCTGTGACTGGGCATGAACCTAGGACCCAGATTTAGTTAACTCATTCCAGAACTGTCTCACTAATTCTCTCTTGTCTTCAACATCCTACCAAACAGTGAGTTTTCATTTTTATCTAGTAGTTTTGTTTGGGGCTTTCTCAAATCAACTATGTCACTTTTAAAATCTGTGATCTGAAGTCTGTTTACAACCTCTTCTCCTAGTGGTCTCTACTTAAAAAACAAAAGACAGGCTTCCCTGGTGGCTAGATAGTAAAGAATCTGCCTGTAATGCAGGAGACCCAGATTCAATCCCCGGGTTGGGAAGATCCCCTGGCGAAGGGAATGACTACCCACTCCAGTATTCTTGCCTGAAGAATTCCATGGAGAGAGGAGCCTGGCGTGCTACAGTCCATGGGATCACAAAGAGTCAGACACCACTGAGTGACTTACATTCTCTCATAACACAAGACCCTAGCGTTTACTTATCAAAAGCAGGACGATACCTGGTACATCACATCCCTTACTTCTTCCCATGAAGGAATTTCTGCTCAGGGTTAGGCTACTCAGAAAATTAACAAAGTATGCACAAAACTTTAGGTTAGTATGTAATAACTGCAAGGAGATCAAACCAGTCAATCCTAAAGGAAATCAATCCTGAATACTTATTGGAAGGAGTGAGGCTGAAGCTGAAGCTCTAATACTTTGGCCACCTGATGCCAAAAGCTGACTCATTAGAAAAGACCCTGAAGTTGGGAAAGATTGAAGGCAGGAGGAGGAGGAGACAACAGAGGATGGTTGGATGGCATCACGGACTCAATGGACACAAATTTAAGCAAGCTCTAGGAGATGGTGAAGAACAGGGAAGCCTGGTGTCCTGCAGTCCATGGGGTTGCAAAAAGTTGGACATGACTGAGTGACTGAACAACAACAGTATGTTAAAATATATATATATATATCAATCATAAACAATGGGGATTCTTTTTTTTTTTTTAAAGCTGGTAAGATCACCGTGTGGGTAGTAGAACATTCAGGTTAGACAGGGTTCTGTAGTCACACTACTCTAACTCAATCTACGTTCCAGTTCACTAACTCTCCCTTGTCTTCAACGTGCTACCAAACAGTGAGTTCTCATTTTTATCTAGTAGTTTTGTTTTGGACTTTCTCAAATCAACTATGTCACTTTTAAAATTTGTGATCTAAAGTGTGTTTGCAACCTTTTTTCCTACTGGTTCTTTGGGTTGCTCTGTTTCTTTGTGGGCCTGGTTTTCTTTGCTTTACAGTTTTTGTTCATGAAAAAAAAATTTCGCAGAGGTTTTCTGGGGCCTCACGTTGATGTGTCTACTTCAAACAATATTCTCAACATGAAGATCCTTTTCTAACTCAGGTCACATATACAAACATCCAGGGTACAAATTTATGCCAGTTAGTCTGTGGCCACAACTCTTCCCCTTTCTCTTTTTCTTCCTGTTGCTCTTCTGTTCCCTGGGATGGGGAAGAGTAGCTTTAGATCTAGTTTGTTTGTTTGTTTTGTCCTTGGTAGGGTGGGGGGCTCTTCAAGCTTCCAGCATAGTATGGGGAAGATCTCCTCTGAGATCCTCTGCCTTAAGGAAGCCCCCTTATCATTCACAGCTGCAATATAGGCAAATATCCTCAGGAATAAGTAGCTTTGGCACTCTAACATTCTATTTTCCCCTCTGTTTTAGGTTTCCTTCTGAAAATCACTGGGAGTCCCCAGTTGTCTTCTTAGCTCTTCAGTGCATTTGAGATGGTTTTTAAAACTATTTTAATTAGCATTTTTCAGCAGAAGAGTTGGTCCAAATAACCTAATGTGCTACTATCAGAAACTAGAAGCTGGGGTCCTAGTTAAATCTTGACCATCATCCTTGGCCAGCTCTGAGATTCTGGGCTAAAGTTACTTCACCTTTGGTTTCCTTACCTGTAAAATAAAGACATGTTTACCTAATGGAGCTGTCTGAAGACTAAATAAATCCATGTAATGTGCTCAATTCAGTACATGCCACATGGGGATGCTTAGTAAATGCTGGCCTCCTTCCAATCATCACCACTATCACTACGATCACTGCATGAACATGGCCAACTGAGCCAGATCATGGAATCTGCACAGGTTATAATCTGGGTAAATATACTTTCCAAGAATAGGAAGAGTGCAGGTGGAAAAAATGTCCAGAAGATAGGAATAATTATTTAGACTGACTTTCTGATTCCAAAGGACAAGTATTTGCAAAAGATTTCTTAATTTCAAAACTTCAGGAATTCATAGTAATAATGTTAAAATTTTATATCTGATTTTAGGAAATTGTAATAAATTACAATGACTCAATAGTGGGTTAAAGTTTCAGAGGCTTCTATCTTTAAAACAAGAGTAAAAGTTCTAGTAATTAGAATTTTCAAGAAATGATTTAATATAAATCCCCAAAACCTTTTGGATCCCGTTTGTAATCCTTCTGGAAGAAATCCTGTTAAAATATACCTGAAAATGTTTCTTGCTTTGGATTAAAATGTCCTTTAAACCTAATTACCTGCCTGCCCCTAAAATGTAATGTGTACTCGAACATGCCACTTCATTTTCTGGGTCATCGAGGAGGTGGGACCAGATGACTTTCCAAGTCTCCCACAAGGACCACTGTTTAACACGCCCATAAATTGTTATTGTTTGCTTGTTTGTTTATTCTAATGACTTTATAATCTTAGAAAAGCTTCCCTATCTTTGTCCTAATTACCATTTTCTTATACCTAACATTTCAGATTATAGGAGAATAAAGTGAGACTGTTCACACATGCAAGGCTATTTCTTTGATTTATTTTCAATATTTGAGCAGTCTAGTGGGTTGTATCTGAGTCATCTGAGGGTCTTTATACTTTATCACACAAGCAGATAAAATACAGTACAAAAACTTAAATCGTCTGCTTATAATTAGTGAACAAATCATTTTTGGAATGCAGGTTTCATGAACTGATTCATTCATTTAGCACCATGTGAAGGACTGGATACAGAGAAAAAGCCAGAATAAACCCTGAACATACTAATCCAGATTTGAAGAGACATATAAATAATTTGGATAGAGTGAGAGGCACAGCAGTTAAGAGTTCAGTCCCTGGAAGGTGATTACATAAGTCTGACTCCTAACTCTGCTACTTATTACCTGTATGAAATTGGTTAAGTCACTCAGGTTTACTATCCCTCGTTGTCTTCATCTGTAAAAAAACAATATTTATCTACCTCATAGGGTGGTAGTGAGGATTTAAAGAGTTCAGTCACCTCACACGCTGGCAAAGTTATGCTCAAAATTCTCCGAGCTTGGCTTCAACAGTACGTGAACCATGAACTTCCAGATGTTCAAGCTGGATTTAGAAAAGGCCGAGGAACCAGAGATCAACTTGTCAACATCCACTGGATCATAGAAAAAGCAAGGGAATTCCAAAAAAATACCTACTTCTGCTTCATTGACTATGCTAAAGCCTTTGACTGTGTGGACCACAACAAACTGTGGAAAATTCTTCAAGATATGGGATACCAGACCACCTTACCTACCTCCTGAGAAATGTGTATGTAGGTCAAGAAGCAACAATTAGAACTGGACATGGAACAACAGACTGGTTCAAAATTGGGAAAGGAATGCATCAAGGCTGTATATTGTCACCCTGTTTGTTTAACATATGTAGAGTACATCATGCAAAATGCTGGGCTGAATGAAGCACAAGCTGGAATCAAGATTGCTGGGAGAAATATCAATAATCTCAGATATGCAGATGACACCACACTTATGGTAGAAAGCGAAGAGGAACTAAAGAGCCTCTTGATGAAGGTGAAAGAGGAGAGTGAAAAAGCTGGCTTAAAACTCAACAATCAAAAAACTAAGATCATGGCATCTGGCCCCATCACTTCATGGCAAATAGATGGGGAAACAATGGAAACAGTGATAGACTTTCTTTTCTTGGGCTCCAAAATTACTGCAGATGGTCACTGCAGCCATGAAACTGAAAGACCTTTGCTCTTTGGAAGAAAAGCTATGACCAATCTAGACAGCATATTAAAAAGCAGAGACATTACTTTGCTGATAAAGGTCCACAGAGTCAAACCTATGGATTTTCTAGTGGTCATGTGTGGATGTTAGAGTTGGACCATAAAGAAAGCTGTGCGAAGAATTGATACTTGTGAACTATGGTGTTGGAGAAGACTCTTGAGAGTCCCTTGGACTGCAAGGAGATCAAACCAGTCCATCCTAAAGGAAATCAGTCCTGAATATTCATTGGAAGGACTGATGCTGAAGCTGAAGCTCCAATACTTTGGCCACCAGATGCAAAGAACTGACTCATTGGAAAAGACCCTGATGGCAAAGATTGAAGGCAGGAGGAGAAGGGGATGCCAGAGGATGAGACGGTTGGATGGCATCACCAACTCAAAGGACACGAGCTTGAGCAAGCTCCGGGAGTTGGTGATGGACAGGGAGGCCTGGCGCGCTGTGGTCCATGGGGTCACAAAGAGTCGGACTAAGCAACTAAACTGAACTGGTATGTAAAGCTTTAAAAGGTGATTAGTGCATGGTTCTAATTAAGTGTCCACTATTACTATCATTGTTATTATCCTTGTACTGAAACAGCTATGAACATAAAGTGAGAGAAATGGATGTGAAGTGAGTGCATTATATTAGATGATCTCTAATTGTAGATACTTAAAATTTATTATTTGTCCTCTAGCCTATACCTCCCAGCCCCCACTCATGTCACCCCACACTCTAATTCTGTCTTTGTTCATCTTCCCAAAGTGATCTCTCTCTTTTATAAGTGCCCTTTTCACATACTATTTGAATCATCAGATTCAAATATTATATGCCTTCTTATTCTCTAAAGGTATGCATGGTAAAACTGAAGCCTTTATTATGTCACACATGACATGGCCACATATAA
This sequence comes from Dama dama, assembly GCF_033118175.1. Lineage (NCBI taxonomy): Eukaryota > Metazoa > Chordata > Mammalia > Artiodactyla > Cervidae > Dama > Dama dama. The sequence continues at coordinate 86,839,564 of NC_083692.1, forward strand.
CGCCATGTTTCCTATTTTCCTATTTTGCCCAACTCTTATGTGGATTACAGAGTGGTGCCACCATACCTGGCTAACTGCATGGAAGGCGCTCAGTAATTACAGGTTGATTAATTAAAGGTACTCAGTTTCAGAAATAGCTTTTACTGGCATAGACCAGAGGTTGGCAAACTTTTCCTGCAAAGGGCCAGACAGTTATTTTTCACTTTGCGGGCCATATGGTCTCTGCTGCAACTGTCAAAACTATCCCACTCTGCCACTGTGGTGCTACAGCAGCCATAGACAACACATAAATAAATGGGAGTGGCCATCTTCCAATGAAACTTCTTAAAATTTTTTACTTTGAAATACTTATTAATAAGAAGTGGAAAAACATATTCTGGGAGGTTTTGTACACTCTTCACTCAGTCCATCAGTTGCTAGCACTCTAATACAGCATCACAACACCTCAGGCAGGGGTTAACATCTGTATCAGAATAAATGGTACTTCCACCTTCGCCCACTCCTAACCTCTGATCTCACAGCAGTTAGGCAAGTCATGTTCAACAAGAGCGTGTTGATTTGAGCCAAGCTCATGATCTGTGTATCACACTCTTTGCTTTCCAGGTATCTTACCTTTTAACAGCTTAAACTAGAAAGTGGATAACTAGAATTCCCTTGCCCAAGAAGCAAAGCAATTTAACTTTGCCAATATGAGCTAATGTTTCATAATTTTAATCTTTACATTTTCAATTAAGAGATGGATGCATCACATATATCCATACACAAAAAGGAAAAAAAAAAGTCATTTCTTTACTGTGTACCTGGAAAATACAACTGTAACCTAGATTTGTACATTCAAACATATCGCAATTTAATTATTAGAGCTAACACTACTAAGAACATGATGGAGAGTGGAAAAGTTATTTGCTTTAAATCATAGTATTCCATATTTTTTCAAAGACTGACATGGCATTTGGCATGGCTTTGTTAATTATAAAGGTGGCTCACCAATCTCAGCTAAGCTGGTAGAGCCAAGAGGGTGATTAAGTTTTATAAAAAACAGGTATGGGGAGTTCTCTGGTGGTCCAGTGGTTAAGAATCTGCCTTCTAATGCAGGGGACGAAGGTTTGATCCCTGGTTGGGGAACTAAGATCCCACATGCCATGGGGAAAACCCATGATTCGCAACTAAGACCTAATGCAGCTAAATAAATAAATATTAAAAACTAGGTATGATGACTTCAGAGATTAATTTTTTTGTCACATTACCCAGAGAAATGAGATATAATGAATTTTCTTTAAAAACAATGCAAGGCAAAAATTAACTGTTTTGGTATCTCAATTTAAAAAATGCTTTCCATTGTTCTGAGAATAAGATCCAGGGTTCTATCCTTATTAGCATCCTTTTAACAAAATAATATATGAATAAAGAACACTGAGAATAAGATCCAAGGTTCCATACATAATTCGTTTAACTATAAAGACTACTTGGAGTGCAACTGACTACCTGAATAAATCTAGACCCCTCATCAAAAAACTAAACCTAAGTTATTAAAACATTACTCCAAAATACTAAATAAGTTTCCTGCTTGTCATTTCCTAGCACCCTACTCTTGAAGTGAAAGTGGAAACCAATAAATAAAAGCAATTTTATGAACAAAGATAACTTCCCTTACTTAAAAGGCAGGCAAAAGAAAAATGTCAAACCCACATTGGTATTTGAAATAGTTCTATGCTTCTTATTCCTGGTAAATTTATTTCAGAGGGACTAATAAGTTATCTTTTAATAGACATGAACTCAAATAAACAGAAGACAGACATACAAGTTTGACAGTAAAATGTCTGCTAAATCCTTACATTCAGAGACCCATAAGTAATAATTTAATTTTTAATTAATAATTTCATTTTCATCTGGTTTGGAAGCATGCTTATTCCTGGAAAAAACAGTTGATCTTATTGACTGACATTTTGATATACGTTAAGGTTAATTAAATAAGCAATGAGGCAAAGTAGCCAGTGTGCTGTAAGATGCAATTTTTCTGTAGGATTACACTTCAAAACAATTTTATACTCGAACCAACCAGTTAAGTCAACAAAGTGAGATAAGTTGGTAGCTCCTGTATAAACCCTAACATCTTTTAGGAAGACTTAAAAATCAAATCATGACTGGATTGACTTTGTAATTTATGATCTGTTAGGCTAAAGCTGTGGATTTAATTCAAGAATTGTACATTACGAAGTACATAAAGATGTTGCTTTTAAATGTTATTTTTGCATAAGTTTACTTACCGCCATATAAGCATTTGTTCCAACATACGTCTTGGCTATAGAATTCACCAGCTATGAGACAAAACAGTCTGTTAGAACAATATAAAGATAATGTGGAAATAAAATGGGCAATTATTCCTCATTTAACCTACAATCATCATTTCTATAAATCAACTAAAAATTATGTAAAAGGGAACAAATTTATCTACAAAGGCATTAAAAATGATTAAATCTCTTTTCTTTTGAATGTGATTTCCAATTTAAACAAGCACGGCTTTACAGTTTATAGCAGATAACCTTCAACAATTCACTTAAGCAGGATGCTTATCGCTTTAGTACCCCAAACCCGCCTGATATAAAAAGTCAATTTGAAGTAGAATTTGAACACTCATTTTTTAGTCAGATGGCTCCAGATGTGAATGAAGCCCCATGCCTTACCAGAATGAAGCGAACACTAAATACGCTGGAGGGATAACAGACTTTGACAACTCATAATACAACCATGACCTTCGCTTTGGTCTTCGTGTTTGGCTGGGAGTAAAGGTGGCTGCAATTCAAATCAACATCACAGCACGCTCATGGGTCACTATCACCGGGGTTCTCAGGGGAGGCCCAAAATGGAAATTAATTAAAATTTGTGCTGCACATTGTAATGGCCCTCCACCATTGTTGCTCCCAATATTAATTTTTATTGTGGGCCAGTTGGACTCCCCAGGCACAGCTCCCACTCTGCCCTCCCTTTTGTCTGGCCAAAACGCTTTCATATCAAAGCTGCATATCAATGAAGTTTGCTATTCGTAAGTAGTAATTACAATATCAGCAGTTTTTACTGTCATTAAACAATGAACAATCATATTCTGATGAAGGCAACTCGCTCAGAGATTAAAAATGAATAACACAATCCCAGCCGACGAGAAGATGCAGAGTTCTGTTTGTCTGGCAGCTAGGTGATTTTTCAATCCAGAGAGAGAATGAAAATAGGAAGTAGATGTTACAGAGATGAGAACAGATCAGGAGGAAAAAGACTTACCTGAGTGCTAACTCCAAAATCACACAGCTTGACTTGTCCTCTTGTGTTTACTAGCATATTGGAGGGCTTCACATCTAAAAAGGGACCAGAAAAACCCATGTAACTAATTCCATATCTACTGAGCTTGTTCTAAAAAAAGCACACGCACACCAAACCATATTGCAGAAATGACATCATCTGTTCAACCTAGAATTCTAATCACAAATTTAATGCAAAGCATTTTATCTGGAGGCAAAATGTAAGGTCCTAACTCCCTCACTTCCAACCATTTTTGGTTTCTGCAGAAGCAAGAGTTTATTTATCTCATGTGAAAGTCAAATAAAATCTTTGCTTCCAACAACAGTAAACACACCTAACAACCTACTCCAGCTTTCAGAAAAAGGAGATAAGAATATGTAGCCTTCTTGCATAAAATTTGTACAAAAAGGCTTAGCTTTGCTCTTAATGTGAAACTGCTTCTCCCACCAAAAAAGTAAGGCCTAAGGGAAGCCAATAAAGAAAAAATCATTCAAAATGTTTGCTAGTAACAGGTTTATCTGACTGAAACAATGAAAGCGTGTGTGAATGCAGTACTGCTTTTTCCTAGTTTTACATGCAAACCATACTTCAGATAATCCTCAGAAATTGACCTAAAAGATGTATGTATGTGTGTGCATGCGTGCACTTATCAAGTCTTTTATTTATCCCTCTCGTCCCTTATATCATTTTGACTGTTTTTAAAGTTAACAAAAGAATTGACAAAGCTTTTGCCAAGGCAGTCTGCTAAATAGACACAAAGGGTTTCTGTGAAGCATCGTCAGTGACAACAATAAGCCTTTTCAGGAATTCAAGGAGCCAACAAAAACCATCCAAGCAGGATGACACCACAGCACTTTTGTTGGTAAAGGACAGCACCTGCTTCAGTATTTCATCTTCAGCAGCAAAAGTGGTTTGGAACAGACAGCTTGCTGTATTCAATAGAATATATGACCATAACTACTCCGAGGCTGAACAAAAGACTCAGAATTTCTATGTAACATCTAAAAGAAACTGTGAGTTAATCTCACTCTGCCCCTCCAATCTGCAAAAGGGTACCCCCCAAAAAGTATCTTGCCAAGAGTAGGTACTTAACTCAAACCTTGGGTTCAAACTCAGTAACCAACGATTACTGAACTCTACCTCCCATGTGACAGGCATCTTCTCACACGTGTGCTCGTTTGGTGTTGCCTGACTGACACTAGAATATAAACTCCATGAAGGCAGGGACTTTGACTCTTTTACTGACTTCTAGATACCAGTTCCTGAAAAGGGCCAGTCATACAGGAAATGCTTAATAAATATTTGTTGAATAGATGAAAATAAATTAACGGAAACCATGAACACATAGCATTATTTTGTTAATGATTATGTTTCAGTGATCAGGGGTTAGCTATAGACTATGCCTCTGTAGCATGCCCTTTCAGATAAGACACACTTCTTGTAGAGGGCCTTTCTCTCTGAAAACAGGTCAGTATACTTAGGCATGTGTAAGCTTTTTTAACCAACTTGCCTCTCTGCTTCTAGTTTTCCCCAATTTCAACATAAACCTCATACCACAATCATATTAAATACACTTTCACTGTATAACTTCTCTTCTAAGGAGGAAGTAAAATATTCCCTGACTTCCCCCGCCAACCCCAACGTGAATTCCCTAAGAAGAGGGTTGTGCTTTCAAATGTGCCTCAGTTCAGTTCAGTTCAGTCGCTCAGTCATGTCCAACTCTTTGCGACCCCATGGACCACAGCACGCCAGGCCTCCCTGTCCATCACCAACTGCTGGAGTCTACCCAAACCCATGTCCACTGAGTGAGTGATGCCATCCAACCATCTCATCCTCTGTCGTCCCCTTCTCCTCCTGCCCTCAATCTTTCCCAGCATCAGGGTCTTTTCAAGTGAGTCAGCTCTTCGCATCATGTGGCTAAATTATTGCAGTTTCAGCTTAAACATCAGTCTAAAGGACTGATCTCCTTTAGGATGGACTGGGTGGATCTCCTTGCAGTCCAAGGGACTCTCAAGAGTCTTCTCCAACACCACAGTTCAAAAGCATCAATTCTTCAGCACTCAGCTTTCTTCACAGTCCAACTCTCACATCCATACATGACCACTGGAAAAACCATAGCCTTGACTAGATGGACCTTTGTTGACAGAGTAATGTCTCTGCTTTTTAATATGCTGTCTAGGTGGGTCATAACTTTCCTTCCAAGGAGTAAGCGTCTTTTAATTTCATGACTGCAGTCACCATCTGCAGTGATTCTGGAGCCCAAAAAATAATCTGCCACTGTTTCTGCTGTTTCTCCATCTATTTGCCATGAAGTGATGGGACCACATGCCACAATCTTTGTTTTTTGAATGTTGGTTGACCTTTAAGACAACTTTTTCACTCTCCTCTTTCACTTTCATCAAGAGGCTCTTTAGTCCTTCTTCACTTTCTGCTATAAGGGTGGTGTTGTCTGCACATCTGAGGTTATTGATACTTCTCCCGGCAATCTTGATTCCAGCTTGTGCTTCCTCCAGTCCGGCATTTCTCATGAGGTACTCTGCATATAAGTAGTCTTATATGTGCAGCCTCAGTAGTCTGCACAAAAAATACACATCATAGACAGCCACAGTAGACATTCAATAAACATTTGCTGAACTGGAAGAAATGTTAGGCTCTACAAAGCCTGGTCTTATTTTCCAAATTTAATTCTCACTACATGCCCTCAACTTTAAATATTTTTCTTTTGGACAATCTGCTCTTTTATATACTGATACCCTTAAACTGGGCTTCTCTGGTAGCTCAGTTGGTAAAGAATTTGCCTGCAATGCAGGAGACCCTGGTTCCTTTCCTGGGTCAGGAAGATCCCCTGGAGAAGGGATAGGTTACCCATTTCAGTATTCTTTGGCTTCCTTGGTGGCTCAGATGGTAAAGAATCTGCCTGCAATGCAGGAGACCTGGGTTCGATCCTTGGGTTGGGAAGATCCCTTGGAGGAGGGCACAGCAACCCACTCCAGTATTCTTGCCCAGAGAATCCCATGGACAGAAGAACCTGGCAGGCTGCAGTCCACGGGGCTGCAAAGAGTCAGACATGACTGAGCAACTACGCACAACACAGCACCCTTAAACCTCTCTTAAGCCACACATCTGATGGAGACAGTTAATGAACAAATATTCTGAGCTCCTGGAAGAAGGGGCTGCCTGAAAATCACAAGGTATGGTAAGATGAACAAATCCTTAGCTTTAATCAGAAACACATTTGACTTAAGTGGACCAACAGAGAGAAAAGAATAAAACAGCAAAATTTCTAGATTATGTTCTGAAAAGCAAGGTGTAAGTAAGAACTGGACAGTATTTTCAGCTCTCCAATATCTTTTTTTTAACTTACACATATACCTACTGCCTAATTTTGCACATTTATTTTTCAGTTCAGTTTTCAGAAATAGTTTCTGTATGAAAGCAGTAGGCATACAGCCATCCTCTAAACAACTTCTGTATTCCAACTAGACTGGTCTAGCCATTGTCTCAAAAGAAACAAATCTCTAAAACACCACTAACATGCCATCATTCATGCCGTGTCCCAGGCCTCAACCTTTTTGGGTTTAGAAATCCTTATTTGATATTTTTTTGACAGAATCCTGTCCATCCTTCAACTCAAGTATCCCATCTCCCTGTTAACGAATCTACTTGGCCACCAAAATCACTGCTTCCTTTGAATTGCTAAGGCATTTACTGTCTGTACCATTTAGAACTGAGCATGTGACAGCTTTTTTTTTTTTAACACCAGTAATTACTTACCATATTCACTGTTAAAGGTATCAAGAAGTAACAAGTTCACAGGGGAGGAATGTCTTTACACATTTTTGTATTTATCCTGTGTGAGGATACAGGATATATCCAAGATGTATAACACTTTGCTCACTGGTTGATGGCCTCCTAAACAATACACTAAATTTGCTAGTATAAGTGTTCCCCTCCCCAGCAACATTGGACCATAACAGATCCCTTTAAACAAAATCAATGGATTCAGGTGAGGAGATAGAAGCCTGACTCAATGGAGACATAAGACTTGGATTTTAGTCTTCTGGGCCCTGTCAAATGTAACTTTGGACTAGGCATGTGATGTTTTAGTTTTCACCTCTGTAGGGAGATAATAAAAGTTACTGTATCTTAAAAAATTGTGGGGATTAGATGAAATAATGAATGTAAAATAGCTTTTGAACTGTCAAACACTCTATAAAGTATTATTATCTACTGGCAATCAACCAAGTCATAAAAAGTGTTATATTTCTTTATGTTCAGGAATAATTTCTGTTGCTACTGCAGTAAATTCAAGCTGTATTTAGGTAAAATACTAGCTGAAAGAAAGTAATTCCAAAGTCCAGTAAGTAGACTGATAAAACCTATTCAATGTTTATGAAGAGGCATATTTGCCAGACTATATGTACTCATTCCCCAATAAGGCCAATGAACTGGTCTTACTTTCACACTTGCTATACAGCCTGTCATGAACAGCGCTGCTAAAGTGACTTTTTAAAACCTAAATCAGGGACTTCCCTGGTGGTCCAGTGGTTAAGATGCTGTGCTTCCACTGCAGGGGGTGCAGGTTCAATCCCTGGTCGGGGAGCTAAGATCCTGCATGCCACATGGCATGGCAGAAATATAGAAAAAATTAAAAAAAAACAACAACAACCTGAAACCCAAATAAGACCATGTCAGTCAGTCAGTTCAGTCGCTCAGTCGTGTCCGACTCTTTGTGATCCCATGAACTGCAGCACGCCAGGCCTCCCTGTCCATCACCAACTCCCAGAGTTTACTCAAACTCATGTCTATCGAGTCAGTGATGCCATCCAGCCATCTTATTCTCTGTCGTCCCCTCCTCTTCCTGCCCCCAATCCCTCCCAGCATCAGGGTCTTTTCCAATGAGTCAACTCTTCACATGAGGTGGCCAAAGTATTGGAGTTTCAGCTTCATCATCAGTCCTTCCAATGAACACCCAGGACTAATCTCCTGGATGGATTGGTTGGATCTCCTTGCAGTCCAAGGGACTCTCAAGAGTCTTCTCCAACACCATAGTTCAAAAGCATCAATTTTTCGGCGCTCAGCTTTCTTCACAGTCCAACTCTCACATCCATACATGACCACTGGAAAAAACCATAGCCTTGACCAGACGGACCTTTGTTGGCAGAGTAATGTCTCTGCTTTTTAATATGTTATCTAGGTTGGTCATAACTTTCCTTCCAAGGAGTAAGTGTCTTTTAATTTCATGGCTGCAATCACCATCTGCAGTGATTTTGGAGCCCCCAAAAATAAAGTCTGACACTGTTTCCACTGTCTCCCCATCTGTTTCCCATGAGGTGATGGGACCAGATGCCATGATCTTAGTTTTCTGAAATATTAAGCTTTAAGTTAACTTTTTCACTCTCCTCTTTCACTTTCATCAAGAGGCTTTTTAACTCCTCTTCACTCTCTGCCATAAGGGTAGTGTCATCTGCATATCTGAGGTTATTGATATTTCTCCCGGCAATCTTGATTCCAGCTTGTGCTTCTTCCAGCCCAGCGTTTCTCATGATGTACTCCGCATATAAGTTAAATAAGCAGTGTGACAACATACAGCCCTGACGTACTCCTTTTCCTATTTGGAACCAGTCTGTTGTTCCATGTCCAGTTCTAACTGTTGCTTCCTGACCTGCATACAGGTTTCTCAAGAGGCAGGTCAGGTGGTCTGGTATTCCCATCTCTTTCAGCATTTTCCACAGTTTATTGTGATCCACACAGTCGAAGGCTTTGGCATAGTCAATAAAGCAGAAACAGATGTTTTTCTGGAACTCTCTTGTTTTTTCGATGATCCAGCAGATATTGGCAATTTGATCTCTGGTTCCTCTGGCTTTTCTAAAACCAGCTTGACTATCTGGAAGTTCATGTCACTCCTTTGCCTAAAACCTCCAGGGGTCTCCCAACTCAATGCAAAATGTAGCCCTCATGGATTCTGAAGCCTTCTCTGAGCTGCCCCCATTACCTCTGTACTCTCATCCTTCCTACTGCTCTCCCTGCCTGCTCTGCTTTATCTCACTGGCCGCCTTTTCAGGCGTGCTCCTGCTTTGTGGTTCCGTACCACTGGAATAGTTTGCTCCCATATATATAAGCAGGCATGGCCTGAGCCTTTGCTTTTTTTTTTCTTCCAGGTTTCTGCTCAAGTGTTACCCTTTTAAGAGAAGCCTTCTCAACCATCCACTATGAAGAGCAATACGTCCAACCTCAGAGATTCATTCTCCCTCTTCCCTATTTCAATGCTCCTCTTAACACTTAGCATCATCTATACCCTACATAAGTACATGTAAATCTGTTCTCAGTCTTCCGTTTTTGAAGGAAAGCTCCATGAATGCAGAGACGTGATCTGTTATGTTCAATTCTATGTTTAGAATGGTGCCTGATACAGATAAGAAATGGTATCTGTTGAATAAATTGTGAGTGAATATTCCCACTAAATAAATGGGCAAATATGTGTACCTGGAGAAGCATGAATTTGCACTGAGATGGAGCTCCATGTTTTCCCATCCAATTGCATATATTTCAGAATAAATATATTTCAGTATTAATGAATACATTTGTGAATGATATTGTTCATTCTGAGAGAACCTACAGGTGTTCAAAAATACTCATTCAACAAATATTTACTAATGCCTTAGCATGTGCCAGATATGATAGTAGGCACTGTGGAGAGAAGCCTGAGTAAGACCTGTCTCTACCCTTCAGAAGAGTCATATTAAGGAACTGTTGGTATATATTTTGACCAAAAATAGTGTATATGAGATTTCAGGATAATACCACTGCTTATGTATACTCTAAATGGTATTTGCTTTCTATAGTAAAAACAATGAGAATTATGTAACTAGAGAGTTTCCAAGCGTGGCTGTGCATTCAAAAAAAAAAAAAACACTTTTGGTTCCACCTCAGATCTATGTATGTATGCTATGTCACTTCAGTTGTGTTTGACTCTCTGTGACCCCACGAACTGTGGCCCACCAGGCTCCTCTGTCCATGGGATTTTCCAGGCAAGGATATTGGAGTGGGTTGCCATTTCCTTCTCCAATCTGTGTGTATATGTATGTGTATAGACATATGTGTGTTGTCTGTGTGTATATACATATATGCATACACACATATATGTGTGTTGTCTGTGTGTATATACCTCAGATCTACTGATTCAGAAATCAATTTAAAACAGTCTGGTCTTCATGGCAGCATTCAGAAAAGATCAACATAACCTGCTATATTTCCTTCTGATTTAACTGCTGGCAAGTTCAGAATATCTGAAAAGAAATTTTATTGCTTAACTTTCCTTTTTAAATCAATTTTGTTCATTAAAAATCAATTTTACTGCAGTCATTTTGAATATATAGTTTAATGAGTTTGACAAATGTATACATCCATATAACTATACCACAATCAAGATATGAAACATTTATATCACCCCCCAAAATTCCCCATGTCCTTTATAGTCAATTCCATCCTGACCTCTGGCAACTGCTGATTTCTTTGTTATTTTTAGGCGATTTTTTTCCTTTTCAACATATATCATAAACCCTGTAATAATTTTGATTTAAAAAATCGATGATTAGTGTTTGGGTAATACCTCTCTGTCACTAATATCTAAGGAAGTTATGTTGCAGACAGTATCAACTGGGTCTTAGTTTTTTGACCAATCTGACATTTTTGCTATAAATTGTAGTATTTAGACCATTCAAATTTAATGTAATTGGTGATATGGTTGAGTTCAACTCTACCAGCTTACTAATTGTCTCATCTGTTCTTTGTTCCTTTCTTCTTCTTTTATTGACTTCTCCTGGATTAGTTTGGCTCTTTTTAGCATTCCACTGATCTCTACTATTGGCTTCTGAGTGAGAAGTTGGTAAGCTTTTTCTGTAGAGGACTACATTTCAGGTATTGAGGCCAATACTCAGTTTTGCCACTGTAGGGCAGAAGCAATCACAGGCAGTATGTAAATAAGTGAACATGGCTGTGCTCCAATAACCTTTGTTTACCAAAACAGGTAGTGAGTCAAATTTGACCCGTGGGCTAAAGTTTGCCAGCCCATTGGAAGGTTTGTTTTTGTTTTAACGGCTGTTCTAGGGATTACAACGTTTCTTTAACATTTCAGAGTCTACCTTCAAATAATATTAGGGTATTTAATTGATAATGTAAGAATATTAGAACAGTATGTTTCCATTTTTTCCCTCCCATCCTTTGTGAAACTATTACCTATCTTTCCTGTACACGACAATATAGTCTTTATTTTTGCCTTAAATAATCATCTTTTTAAAAAATTTAAAAGAAAAGGCCTTTTATATATCCACAGGTATATCATTCCTGGTACTATTTATTTCTTTATGTAGACCTAACTATCAATGTGGTATCATTTTTCTTCGGCCTAAATAACTTCCTCTAACATTTTTTTATAATGATCATCTATTGGCAATGGATTCTCTCTTCTTTGTTTGCCTTAAAAAGTATTTATTTAACTGTTATTTAGAAGAATATATTTACTGGACTTAGAATTCTGGATTTAAAGGATTTTTATTTCTTCAGTATGTTGATGTGTTTCCATTGTCTTCTGGCTTGCATAGCTTCTGAAAAGAAGTCCGCTGTCATTCCCATTTTCTGTTCCACTTTTTAATGTATTACTTTTACTGAATATTTTAAAGATTTTAAAAAATTACTGCCTTTAAAGTTTTTATTTGTACTTTGGTATGGTCGTGTATATGTCCTGGTGAAGTTTGTTAGGCTTCTCAGATCTCTGGGTTTATGGGTTTCATCAAATTTGGAAAGTTTGGGAAGCATTATTTCTTCAAATTATTTTTTGCTCCCTTTTCTTTTTCCTTTTCTTCTGAGACTTTACTTACGCATATATCCTAGACTTGGGTGGTACTGTCTCAAAGGTCACTGAGTTGGTGCTCTTTTTTTTTTAAGTCTTTTTCTTCTTTGCAGTAATATTAGATAATTTCTATGTTTCTAACATCGAGATTGCAAATTGTTTCTTCTGCAATTTCTAACCTATTGTTAATTACATCAAGTGAAATTTTTTACTTCAGGTGTTTTATTTTTCATATCTGGAAGTTCCCTTCGATTTTGTCCCCCATTTCTCTCCTCATAATGCTCATGTTTTCCTTGAAATCCTTAAGTATATTTATTAATATAATAACTGTTCTAAAGTCCTTGTCTGCTAATGGGAGAGTCCCATTTCCTTTTTAACAGAAAGAATTTAATATAGGAAATTTGCTACATAGGAATTCGAGGGCTAGAAAAATGAAACTAGGGTAATAATTTTAGGAAGCAGCTATATTGTCCTCAGAGAGATTTCTGCTTCTATGTCAAAGGGATTTCCTAGGCAAGAATACTGGAGTGGGTTTCCATTTTCTTCTCCAGGGGATCTTCCTGACCCAGGGATTGAACCCATGTCTCCTGCATTGTGGGTGGATATTTTACCATTTTGCCACCAGGGAAGTCCCAAGAACTCAGAAGAGAAGCTCTGAAGAGTCAGTGTTCAGACCTCCAAGAAGAGGTCACTGCCCAGTTGCAGGTCATATCTGTGAGGGAGCATTTGGGGCTGGTTCTCCATGTGCTACCAGAAGCTGGGTGTTTGGGTCAGGACCCAGTGCTGAGGTGGTGCTGCAGGAGGTGCAGAAACCAGGAAGACCACTGGCTCTGATTCCCACCTCAGTCTCCCTCTACTGCCCGCTACTGGCAGAACCTAACAAAGAGCCACCAGTCCAAGGGTACTCTGAAATGTTATTTGCAGAGACCCAGCCTCTGCATCACAGAGGAGTATGTGGAAAGAAAAGTTTATGGGGGTTGAATTACTACAGATAAACAACTAGCAAGTCTCTTACACAGCAGATCTGGACTCTGCACACATAGCAGGCTCCAAGCTTTGATATTTGGATGTCTGTCTAGTATCTTCCTTCTAGATTTGATTGGCTTTTTCTTCCTAAGTAATTTGTTGTTTTGCCTATTTTTTAAATTTAAGTTTAAAGAGTTTTTTTTTTTTTACAATGTTGTGTTGATTTCTGCCATACAACATTGCAAATCAGTCATAATTAATTATACATACATTCCTCCCTCCATAGCCTCCCTCCCCTCTCCCTCACTCCACCCCTCCAGGTCATCACAGAGCACCAGGCTGGGTTCCCTGTGCTACACAGCAGCTTTGCACCAGCTATCCATCTTACACATGATAAGCTATACACGTTGACACTACTTTCTCCATTTATCCCACTCTCTCCTTCCCCCACTGTGTCCACAAGTCCATTCTCTATATCCGCATCTCCATTCCTTCCCTGCAAAAAGGCTCATCAATACCATTTTTCTAGATTCCATATACTGATATATGTATTAATATACTATATTTGTTTTTCTCTTTCTGACTTGTTTCACTCTATATAACTCTGGCTCTAGGTTCATCCATCTCATGAGAGTCCCATTTCTATTGACTGATTATTTTTCTGGTTATGGTCTTTAATTCACTGTAAGAAGAAAAAATTTTTTTTTTCATGTGCTGATTTTTATTTAGATGGCAGATATTTGGATTATGTTGTTGAGTGGCTTTATTGTAATCCTTTAAAGAGTGTGAAACTTGATACTGCCAGGTAGTTAACTTACTTGCAGAGAATCAATGTAGGAGACCTGAGTTTGATCTCTGGATGGAGAAGATCCCCTGGAGAAGGAAATGGCAGCCCACTCTAGTATTCTTGCCTAGAGAACTCCATGGACAGAGAAGCTTGGTGGGCTACAGTCCATGGGGTTGCAAAGAGTCAGACATGATTGAGTGACTTTCACTTTTCACTCCAAATTGTTAAACAGAACTGCATCATAACTACTGATAATCTACACAGGCTGACACTGCTGCAACTCCACTGTTTGTCACATCATCATTAAAAAGCCCACCTTACTGTGAAATCTCACTAAAGGAGTAGGAAAATATTGTGACAGGAGACGCATGTGATTGGATCATTGTTGGTTCTTCTGTGAACAGCACTTGTCTTTCTGGAAGAAGCCTGCCTTCAGGTAGAACTCATATAATGAAATTTGAGTCTGATGTAATATATCAGATGATTCACATCTTGACTTTCTAGGATAAGAGTCATTGTCATTACTGATTCTACAGAGCAGTAGCTTCCAGTATATACAGTGTATGTTTCTCCCATTTATTGTGTTTATTCGATGATTCATTGAGCACCATTTCTTTGACAGGCACTGCTATGTGGGCAAATACACGCACTTTCTGCATCACCTCTGCTTTTTCTGAGAGGATCTGGCCAGCAGGAATCTACACTGACTCCTATACAGCCTTATCTGTATAAAATGACTAAGATTTTTCTAAAATGAAAGAGGATAGGAAATACCTGATATCACAAATGGATAACTTTACATTGAACCTTCACTTCACTTTATCTGACATAATGTTGACTTCGAGGCCTACACAAAGCAAACCTCAAATTAGGAAACACTAAAATGAATTATTTTATGTATAATGCAAAGGAATTAGAGTTAATTTGGTTTTTCACTAAAGGTTTATGGTTTACATTAAATGCAGCTTGTTTCTTTTTAGTGGTATGAAACAGACCTGTATATAATTTCAGATTCTACACATCTCATTTGTATTTTTAGAAAATGTCTCAGTTAAAATCAATGCTCTACTATTCATTTAAGCCCCTTTGCCTTCAATAAAACTAATTGATAAACCCTAATAATTAATGGCCTGATTAAACCAAAATGACTTACATCTGCCCTGATGATTGCCATTTATATTCAGTCACTTTAAAGACTCATCTTTTTTGTGCTTTGCTTACAGAAGAAAGACTATGATGTTTTTAAGTGAACTGAATGAAAAGCTGTATGCTCTCAGTTGTTTGTTTTCCATAACTTGAAACTGCATTAAAATAAGCATAGTTACAACTGTCTTCTTAAAAGTAATGTTTCTTGCCTCATCTGTTGTGCTCTTTTTTATGGCTTGAAATGAAGTTGAAAACAAGCCAAAACAACAACAAAAATTATTTTAGTATTCCTGGAACTATTCTTGAGAATTATAGAAATTGTATGTTTTAAGTGAAAACATGGAAGAGACAAATTCATTGATTATATACTAGGTTTGTTGATGACTCAGATACAAGGTGGATTATTTTACTCAGATAAAGTGAAACTTAAATCAGAGGATTTAGTTAGCCTAAATCTGAATTCATGTGATGGAATTTGAAGCAAATTCCAACATAAAAAGATTCCATTTGCTTCAAATTCCATCACATGAATTCAGACTTAGGCTAACTAAATAAATTCTTAATTACTACAGCTTATTTATTTCAAAAAAGGGCTTGAGGGCACATGTGTATGAGAGAGTGAATATGTATGTGTGAGTGTATGATATATAAGATTAAATGTGATGTCTGATCTTCCTACATTGACAAAAGTTGTTATAAAAATTAACTGAGACTGTGTGCTTAGCAGTGCCTTGAAAGAAATGGTGCTCAATGAATCATCAAATAAACACAATAAATGGGAGAAACATACACTGTATACACTTGAAGCTACTGATCTGTAGAATCAGTAATGACAATGACTCTTATCCTAGAAAGTCAAGATGTGAATCATCTGATGTATTACATCAGACTCAAATTTCATTATATGAGTTCTACTAGCTTTGTAAGATTTCACCCTACAAAAGCAAAGGCTGATACTCGGCCAAAAATTCCAGGCAACTTCCACATAACTTCCTGGGCTCTTTCTCTGCACATTCCTTCCTCTCCAGGACTCTGCTCCATAAATTTTAGCCATTTCAGTCTTCTTGATAACCTCCAAGGCAGGCTCATCTGAAGTGCTTAGAGGATTACTAGGGGCTTCTCAGGTGCCACTAGTGGAAGAGAATCCACTTGCCAATCCAGCAGTCTGGAGACTCAGGTTTGATCTCTGAGTCGGGAAGATTCCCTGGAGGGCATGGCAACCCATTCCAGTATTCTTGCCTGGAGAACCCCATGGACAGAGCAGCCTGGCGGGCTACACCACACAGGGTCACCAAGAGGCAGACACGACTAAAGTGACTGAGCAGACACGCATGGAGAAACTATTAGGAGAAACTATTAGAAAACCATTAGGAAGCTGGACAAATGGCAGAACTTACAAATAGGACATCAGTGTCACGCCGCAGGTGGTTTTCTAGAGGAGCCTGTAACTAAATAAAAACCAGCCTCAAAGTATCTTTTAAAATTAAATGTAAACTTACCATATAATCTTTGTGGTTGCATTCCTATTTTAACTTTAATAAAGTATGAAATATCAGTTAATTATTGACACTGATCATACAGTATCAATGGAAAATGGCTATTTTTTTTCAAATGTGTGCATTAGGTGATCTGATTCAATGTGATTACAAATATTTAAAGAAAGATACATACCACCCCAGGTAGCAACTCAAGAGAAATAAAAACGCAGAACCAAATAAAGACTTGTGTACAAACAGTATCATTATTCGTAATAGTCCCAAACTGGATACAATCCAAATATCCCTCTACTAGTAAATGGATAAATTCCTAGAAACATACAAACTCCCAAGATTGAATCATGAAGAAATAGAAAATTGAAAGAGACCAATTATTAGTAAGGAGATTGAATCAGTAATGTTAAAACTTCCTACAAACAAAAGACCAGGACCAGATGGCTTCACTAGTGAATTCTATACCAAACATTCAAAGAAAAAACAATACCAATTCTTCTCAAACTCTTCAGAAAAATAGCATAAGAGGGAACACTTCCAAACTCATTTTGCGAGGCCAGCATTACCCTGATGCCAAAACCAGACAAAAATATCTGACTATTCAAAGGAGAAATAAAAGACAGTCTCTTAAATAAATGGCGTTTGAAAAAAATGCACAACCACATTTTAAAAAATGAAACTGGACCACTATCTTACAACATACACAAAATTTCACTCAAAATGGATTAAAGACTTGCATATAGGACCTGAAGGCATAAAAGCCCTTGAAGAAAACAGAAAGGGTTAGTTCCTAGACATCAGTCTTGACAATGATTTTTTTGGATTTGACATCAAAAGCAAAGGCAACAGTGACTTCCCTGGCAGTCTCAAGGTAAACAACATGCCTTGGAATGCAGGGGACATGGGTTCAACCCTTGGTCTGGGAAGATTCCACATGCTGTGGGGCAACTAAACCTGTGTCCACAGCTGCTGAAGCCTGCACGCCCTAGAGCCTGTACTCCAGAACAAGAGAAGCCACCACAAGGAGAAGCCTGTGCACCGCAAACAGAGAGTAGTCCTGTCTCACTGCAACCAGAGGAAAAGCCATGTGCTGCAACGAAGACCCATATCAGCCAAAAAAATTAAGTAAAAATAAGGAAGCAAAGGCAACAAAAGCAAAAAACAAACAAACAAAACACACAAGTGGGACTACATTAAACTAAAAAGCTTCGCAGAGCAAGGGAAACCATGAACAAACTGGAAAAGCAACCAAATGAATAAGAGAAAATATTTGCAAATCATGTGTCTGATTAAAGTCTGTCTGTCTGCATGTGTGCTCAGTCGTGTCCAACTGTTTGTGATCCTTTGGACCGTGGAGTCTGCCAGACTCCTCTGTCCATGGGATTTTTCAGACAAGAACACTGGAATGGGTTGCCAATTCCTCCTCCAGGTGATCTTTCTGATCCAGGGATCGAACTCCCGTCTCCTGTCTCTTGCATTGCAGGTGGATTCTTTACCCTCTGAGCCATTGGGGAAGCCCCATTTGATTAAGGGTTAACATCTAAAATATATATAAAGTTCAGACAACCTAACAGAAAAAAAAAAAAAAAAGTCAACGTGATTGAAAAGCGAACAGAGGGTCTGAACAGACATTTTTCCAAACAAGACATACAGATGGCCAACAGGTACATGAAAAGGTGCTCCACACCTCTAATCGTCAGAGAAAAGCACATCCAAACCACAATAAGATACCACCTCACATCTGTTCGGACGGCTACTATAAAAAACACAAGAAATAATAATTGCTGGCAAGGATGTGGAGAAAAGGGAACCCTGGTCACAGCTGATGGAAATGTAAATTGGTACATCCACTATGGAAAATGGGCTTCCCTGGTGGCTCAGACGGTAGAGTCTGCCTGAAGTGCAGAAGATGTGGGTTGGATCCCTGGGTCAGGAAGATCCCCTGCAGAAAGGAATGGCTACCCGCTCTAGTATTCTTTCTGGGAAATCCTATGGACAGAGGAACCTGGCGGGCTACAGTCCATGGGGTCGCAAAGTGTCGGACAAAACTGAATGACTAACACTTTCAGTTTTACTATGGGAAACAGTATGGAGATTCCTCAAAGTATTACACACAGAACCACCATAAGATCCACGAATTCTACATCTGGGTATTTATTCAAAGGAAATAAAACACTCACTCCAAAAGGTAACTACAACCCCATGTTCACTGCACCATTATTTACAATAACTGAACAGGAAAACAACCTAAATGTTCATCAATAAAGAAAATGTGGTACATACAGTGTGGTATATATATATATATATATGTGTGTGTGTGTGTGTGTGTGTGTGTGTGTGTACTATATAAATGTATATATAATGAGATACTTTTGGCCATAAAAAAATGATATCTTGTCATTTGAGACATGAATGGACCTCAAGGGCACTATGCTAACTGAAATAATCAAAAAGACAAATACCATGTGATCTCTTTTATAAACAGAATCTAAAAACAACAACAACAAAACAAACTCATAAATACAGAGAACAAACTGGTATTTGCTGGTGGGGGGGTACTGCAAGGGGGGCAAAATGAGTGAAGGGAGTCTAAAGTACAAACATCTATTTTTCAAATAAGTATGTCACAGGGATGTAATTTAATATACAGCGATTACATTTAATAATACTGTATTACACATTTTAAACTTGCTAAGAGAATAAACCATAAAAGTTCTCATCACAAAAAAATTCTCTATGTATGGTAACAGATGTTAACTAGGCATATTTTGGTGATCGTTTCATAATATATACAAATATTAAATCATTATGTTGTACACCTGAAACTAATATAATGTTGTATGTCAATTATATCTCAATTTTAAAAAGACATTTTTAAAAAAGGAATGAACTGCTGACATATCATGCTACTAAACGGATAAACCACAAAACGATTATGCTAAATCAAAGAAGTGAGATAGATGTTATATAAATCTGTTTATGTAAAATGTCTAAAAAAGGCAAATCTATAAATTCAGGAAACAGATTAGTGGTTTCTGGAGGCTGGGGCTAGGAATAGGAACTGAACGCAAGTGGGCATGTGGATTCTTCTTTGGGATGATGGGAAATGTTCTTAAATGGATTACAGTGATGGTAACACAATTCTCTAACTTATTAAAAACCCCTCACACCTAAAATGGGTGAGTTTTATGATATATAAGTTGCATGACAGTAAAGTGGTTTTAAAAATCAGCCCCAAACATAACTAACTTCTCCACAGTTTTTCAGGTGCTTTGTGATCCCTGGGGTCACCTTCTTACTCTATTTATAACAAATTATAAAACATGAGTTATTTACGCTAATCATATACTACATATCAATGGTAAAATGGTTGTTCCCTCTCAAAACCGACACGTTCTAGAAGACCTGATTGTCATTATAAACATTTTAAATGTTACTTCTGTGTATTTAAGATTATTTCCCAAAATGACTAAGGCTATGTATACAAAATGTGAAAACAAATGGTCCAAACATGAAAATTTTGATCAACCAACCATAGTTGCCTCAATAACCTCTAGTACTCCTTTGACTGATTTTCAGGCTGGACTGACTCTTTTTTCTTTCCCCTTCACTGAATTGACCAAATTGACTGTGGAAATTGGTATCATGTTGAGACAAACCCATGTTGCCACCCATAACTGCCTCATGCAGGAAACTATATCCTATCCATGCTGCATCAATTAGCCATTAAACAACCCACATAAACAGCATCAAGCTGAAGCTCGATAATAAAGGCCCACAGGAGCATGTGCTTTCTGCAGCTCTTCACAAAAGGCTCCTCCGCCCACTGCCCAGCCCCCACCCCCAGCACAATCAGGGGTCAGAGTGGGAGGCAACCCTCGGTAGGAAACGACTGGGTACCGAGGGGGCTGTTCAAAACAGATAAATAAAATCCCTTTCACAGAACTACGACTGGAGTAATCCAATGCACTTTATATAGGGCTCTATACATCAGTTTTAAGTTTAGTTCCAAAGAAAATCACTTTGTACATGTGACTCTATGCTTTCTCTTTTCAGAAAAGGAAATTCATGCAAACTGAGGATTCTCTTTTTGCTGTGATCTATTCATATCAGGTTCTGGCGATGCATCTGACTTCTGCTCCCTCCTGACTTCTGGTCTCCATTTTGTCTTAGAGTGTTTAGGTTGCTCTGTGCTTTCATACGGAAGTCTCATTGGACGCTTTTAGAAACGGGCACCAGGCAATCCTTAAGGAAACACGAACTCAGTTTTGAAATACAGCATGTGGTTCTCTTGTGGGATGATAATGGAAGCAGAAATAAACTTCTCTTTAATTTTTTCCCTCTATAAAGCAATTACAATATTTTGCTTGAACGCCACGAAACCACTGTTTACCAGGCGCTGGAGGACACATTACAGGTCTCACTCCTAGTAAGCTCTCAGAACACGATGCCAGTGTGCCTCAGCAACCTTCTTTCATTATGTTATTGCGTTTAATTGTCTTATGAAAAGAAAACTAATATATCTATCTAGTTATTTCTTGGGGACTGCATTCTAATGAATGAGAACAGCAGGTACAATTAAATATAGACTATGATGACACTCTGTGTTACAGATGCGTCTGTGCACAACAGGAACACACTTAAGAGAAAACCACAATGCGATATAAAAGATACTCTAATCATTCCATCACACAGTAAAGGGTAGGCCATCCAAATATTCTTGGAAAAGCCTTAAATAAAATTAAGCAGCATAATTAGCCATCCTAAATGGAAGCTATTATCTAGAGTCTCATGATTCACTTCTGAATGGAAGCAACAAACACTGGTTTTCTCTCTTTATATACGATAAAGGCAGGAGACACATGGCATCTATAAGACTAATATCAGAGGCAAAAAGGCTTAGGCCTGTCAGTGCTGCCTTCCTTTTAGTAGTAAGTAAAACAGGTTCCCTTCTAACACGGTGGATCTTAGATCCTACCCAGCAACATTCTCTGGTTGATGCATGGGAAATACCAGGTATGGAGGAACAGGTTCCTGGGAGTCAGAAGGGAACTATATTCTGCCCCTAGCTCTTAACTACCTACTTTCCACGAATCTACGATACTCCTATGTATCTTAGGAGTAAGGTTCCTATGATTACAAAATCTTTTCTGCAAAGAAGGAAAGGAAGCAACAGAATACCACATAAATAAATTATAAGATACATTTTGATTATAGACTTGACTTGGAGTAGCATGTCCAGAAGACCAACTGTGGTAAATTATTCTAAAGCATAACAAAAATTAGGACAGATTATACTTCTCTGGCACTTGCTATACGCCAAGCACTGGGCTAAATGCATTTATCATCATATGTATTCTGCAGCTTGTTTAATTCTCATCATAACCCTTGAGATAGGTCTATTATTAACCCCATTTTATAGGTGAGTAAATTGAGACTCATGTTAGTGAAATTACTTGCTCAAAGCCACACAACTAGAGTTTATAATCCTAACTCTTAAACACAAGCAAAGAGCATTATGTTTATGAGATAAATATCATCTGAATTTGTGGGCTAGCTTACGATCCCAGTTTTGGCCTTGAATAGCTGTGTTGATCTTTATCGTATGCTTATTTTAGATTTTTTCCACTTGTCAAATAAAGTAGATATAGGAGAGAAGACTGAGGAAGGTTCTAACTATTCTCTCACTTAACCTCTTGCTGCTTGTCTTGATAAGCGGTAATTTGAACTATAACGTAACTATTATGTGCCAGACAGAGTGCTATGATCTCAAAGAGGTTAAAACTGATCCAAGGTCACAGAGTTGAGTTATATGAAGAAGCTAAAGCAGAACTTAAATCTTGATCTGACCCTAAATCCAGAGCTACCAACCAGTTATCACTTTTCTCCTGCTTCAGTTATGTATCCTTTTTAAGCTTCAGTTTCTTCATCTGATAATGGGAAGACAATGACCCCTTCCTTGCAAGGTTATAAAGAAGCTTAAATAAAATGATACACACAAAAGATCTAATATAACAGTACAAATAAGGCACTCAAAGAATAATATCAGTAACAATAATAATTACTGCATCCAAAGCAGAAGAAATCTAATTCCCCAACAGCAAAAGAATGGATTTAATTTCCATGGTGCTGATCACCTTAAATCATGCCTTTGGAGAAAGGGACAGCCATGGAGGTTTAACTGCTAAACATTCTTGGCAGAATATTCTATCTCAAGATAAATATCTTGCTTTAGTAACAGAGAGAGGAACAAATGATGACTTCCAAATAAGCTACACTACAAAAAATTCCAGGAGAAAAAAATTATTCTCAGAAAACTGTGATTCAATTTATTCACCTAACAAATATACACTGGCACACAATCAGTGTTACAAACTAACTCTGGCCTCCAACCCTCTACCAATAGGAACCACCTAGCATACAGCTGTTCTCCCCCTCTGAAGAAATCCTAAAAGTTCATAGTTAGATTAAAAGACAAAGCTGTGATCAGGGCTTGGTCACTCAAACATGCAACAGACCACAGAGGGCCTCATGTTGGCTTGTGGGACAGCAGCTCACCACTAAGGTGAGGGCATATATTTGGGTGCCATAAAGAACTATGAGTGAAACACACAATGACAACATAATCTACTTTAAATCCCAATCCCCAGCCAGGCAAAAGGATCTTAGACTAGGTATTTACAGAGGACTAAATACCCTCTCAGACTATTTGTAATCCCTCCCTGCATTGAACATGACTTCTCTTCCCTAAGGCTTTCGCTGATACTCATTTTCAGAAAGAAGGCAAAGCGGTTTGCATGGCAATCTCCCTGGGTCCTCACCTTCTTAGAAATGTCCTAAAAGGGATGGCTCTGCCTGTGATAAATGCCATCACAGATGCATGGGTGAAAGAAAAACTAAGTCCACAATATCAGTCCTCTCTGATTAACCATACCACCCCAACACAGACAATCACAGAACAACCACATATTCTTTCTTATTATTAAGCTTTTTAATTTGAGATAATTGTAGACTCACACGCAGTTAAAAGAATACAGACATTCTGTATACCTTTTACCCATTTCCTCCCAATGGTGACATCTTGAAAATCTATAGTACAATATAACAAATAGGATATTGACACTGATACAGTCAGGACAGAGAATGTGCCCATCACCACATCTTTTATAGCCACACCACCTCCCTCCTACCCCTGCAGCCTCTCATTAGCCTCTGGAAACCACTAACCTACTCTCCATTTCTGTAATTTTTTCATTTCAAGAATTTTATAAAAATGGAGTCATACAGTATGCAATCTTTTGTGACTAGGTTTGTTTTTACTCATCATAAATCTCTGGAGATTCATCCAGGTTGTGTACATCCAAATCTCATTCCTTTTTACTGCTGACTAGTAGTACATGGTGTGAAGGGAGCACAGCTTGTTTAACCATTCATTCATAAATGATGTCAGGGCTGTTTCCAGTTTGTGGCTGTTATGAACAAAGCTACTATAAATATTTGTGTACAGGTTTTTGTGTGAACGTAAGTCTTCATTTCTCTGGGATAAGTGCCCAGGAGTGCAAGTGCTGGGTCATGTGGTAGCTGCATGTTTAGATTTTTTAAAAATGTCAAATTGTTTTCCAGCAGGGCTGCATCATTATACATTCCTATCAGCAATGTATTAGTGATCTAATTTCTCTGCATCCTTGCCAGCATTTGATGTTATCGCTATTTTTTAAAAATTTAGCCATTCTGGCAGGTGTGTAGTAATACCTTGCTGTGGCTTTAATTTGCTTTGTCTTAACAGCTAATGATGCTGAAATCCTCTCCTGTGCTTTTTGCCATTTGTATATCCTCTTCAGTATAATGTTTCTTCAAATATTTTGTTTATTTT
Source organism: Dama dama (assembly GCF_033118175.1). NCBI lineage: Eukaryota > Metazoa > Chordata > Mammalia > Artiodactyla > Cervidae > Dama > Dama dama. Next base: position 86,863,971 of record NC_083692.1, read on the forward strand.
TTATTGGGATTGTTTGGGGGGGTACTATTGAGTTTTGATAGCTTTTTATATACCCTAGACATACAATCTTTAAAAAAACACTTTTAAGTAATGTTACATGGGGTTTCCTGTCTTGAAAATCATTACCAGAAATACAGAAATTTCTAGTGATTACCCGCAAGAAAGAGAATGAATGACCAAAGTGGGTAAGGAGGCTTAATTTTTAGAGACGCTCATTTGTGTGGCAAGTAAGAGATACTTGCCAGGTTATGTATATCCAATATAAAACCAACAACCCAGAGTCACTGAACTAGTTTGTTTACCTCAGCTAATGGGCTAAACCTTTTTTTCCCCTCCAAAACCACAAATGCTCATAAGTTACTATCTACTATGTCACTGGCATATCATTAATGTATACATTTAAAGGGTAACATTCAAAGGATTTGAACAGGAGCCTAGATGCAACTGTGCTCCCACGATGAGCACTTGCTTAACATAAACGCCTCCTTCCAGACACATTTGATTAAGCAGTCACGAGGCCCGAGGAAGGAGCCCGTGCACGCCAGTCCTCTCATCATCACATACTACAACATAAAACAACTGGGGACGGTTTCTTTTAAAATGCCTCGGGTTGCTCAAACCAGTCTTTTTAAAACCTGTGTTTGGTCCTCTAGATAGCAAAAATAAAACTCACCTATGGGTAAGCACCAACTGTGTAAAACTCTGCAAAAAAGGTTATGAAAATCTGTGTATGTTACATTTCTTCATACAATACTTAACCAGGTGAGTTTCCTATTGATAGTAATGTCTTCCAACAATCCTTTCCCTAAAGAATCCAGCAAATGATCATTCCTAACTTTTTCCCATCACAATTCCCAACTTTTATATACACTAAAGTAAAAACTACCACCTTGATATCAAAGTTCATTTCCTAAGGAATTCAGAGGTTTTACTTCTACCAGTTCATTCCTTTTCTTTCATTTAATAAAATAATAAAACATAACTTGGAATATAACAAATATTCTTATAACACTAAGTTTTAAAATTTACACTGATCTCACTTAAAAGGTATTAGCAAATATATGTAACATTCAGCTGCGTAGACTCTTCTGAGTTATCAGCCTCCAATTCTCTTAAACATTCCTTCCTTAAAAAGGGTGCCCTTGAGGGCATTCTGGTGGCAACTTCCTGTGGATCTACAATTATTTCAAAATAAAAAGATTTTTAAAAAAGAATTCCTTTGTTTTCCATCTAAGTTGTGACCCTATATATCGTCTCTGTAACTTTTTGTTCATAATATTTTATTTTCCATATACTTTATAGTTTAAAAACTTTTTCCCCGTAAAGTGTTTATCTTTTGATTTGATTTCATCAGTTTGATTTAGAAAGCAACCATATTCTTAGATAAGCCACACTGCTTTAATTCTTAACTATTTTTTTGCATGTAAGCCTCTTTAGTTCTAAAATATTTATTTCCTAGAGTTCCCCATTTTGAAGGAACACAAAATAGTCTGTACACATTAAGTACTTAGAACAGGGCCTGGTACAGAGTAAGTGCCTAATTAATATTCATTACCATTATTATTACTATTATTACAATTTCATAGAAAAATCTACTCTCAGGGATTTTCATTTGTTTTCTTTCTTCTCCATACCTCACTTGCTTTGTACCTTGTTAAGATATCATATTGCCTTCTGTCACAAAGCAAAGAATCCAGAATCTTGGTGCTTGTTGGAACCTGAATGATCATCCAGACATCCTTTCATCATATATATGAGGAAACTGACTGACGCCTAGAGAGCAGGAGTCACCTGCTGTTCCAGGGTCACACAATGAGGCAGTCGGTCAGCAGGACTGGATTGGGAATTTACATAAAACCTATTCCCTCTTAGAAATTGAACTTTTAAAATTGCCTGAGTCAGGCCAATTCAGTGCTGCACATTTGTAGATCTTAAATAATATCTGAGGGGAAAAATGGGTTAACTAAGGAAAGAAAAATCTGTCCAATTTCCAGATGCTCTAAATTGCTGACCGAGGACAACAGCAACTTTCTTCTCTTTTTCTTCCTTCCCCCCTCTGCTCCCTTTCTTTTGCCACCCCCTTTCTTTCTGACATTGCAAATGTCCTTTAAATCGTGAGGGTTTCTTTTCTTTTTTTTCCCAAGCTAATGAGTTGCTAGACCAAACCTAGGTAGGACTTTTCAGGCATCACAAGATACGGTAATAAAGACAGAATCAACCAGACCCCTTGAAAGAATGGTCTGTCTCTTTAGGCAGGGAAACCTCTTTCTAAAGTAGAAATTCCACTGCACTGTCAAGAACTGAGAGTGCCTTTTTCCTCTTCCTTTTTTAAAGAAAGTTTGATTTACTGATTTGATTTGATATATTGGGTTGGTCCAATATAATTTACAGTAAAATCCATCCTCTCTAGATGTGTAAGTTTAAGTGTTCTAATAAACATGTACAGTCATATAACCATCACCAAAATCAAGATACAGAACATTTGCAACATCTCTCCAAACTCCCTCACAGCTCTATAGTCAACTCTTCCTCTGACCTTGGGCCACCACCAATGTGTTTCCATCCTTATAGTTTAGCCTTTTCCAGAATGTTATGTAGTGGAGTGACACAATAGGTAGCCCTTTGAGTCGGGCTTCTTTCACTTAGCATAAGGAAGTCAGGATGCATCTGTGTCACTGCATGAATCAGCAGTTTCTTCCCTATTATTGTTGAGTAGTATTCCACGTAGGGATGTACTACAGTCTATTATTCACCAGCTGAAAGACATGTAAGTCATTTCCAGTTTGGAGCTATTATACATAAAGCCATGTGGCGTGGGACTGCCAAATCACTTTGGAGGACAGTATCAAACTGCTTTCCAAAGTGGCTGGACCATTTCATATTCCCACCAGCAATGTATGAGAGTCCAGTTGCTCTGTATTCTTTGTCAGCACTTGATATTACCAGTTTTTTCCTTAATTTTAAAGAAAGTCTCTCTTTTAGCAGGAAAAAAATGAGGCAGGAAACATTTTTATCTCATTGAGCTATTGTTGAAAGTTGAAGCAACTTTAGCTCCTCTCTTCCTCTTAAAATCCCTAAGTAACCCTCCAGGAAATTCTAACTCTACATTCACATACATATTCAGAATCTGACCACTTCTCCACATCTTCACGACGGAGCCTCTACAACTCACTTGGTCACTGTGACACTGCCTAACATCTGCAGCACCCTCTCTCATGTCCTCAGTGAGACACGCTGACCTCCTTGCTGTTCCATGCACACATCATGCACATCCCGCTGGTATCTTCTGCTCTGTTCTCCCATATACCTTCCCGGCTAGTAACTCTCCTCCTTTAAACCTTGGCTTCAGCCTCATTTCTGTGAGACCTACCTGATGAACACTGCAACTCGTCCTTTGCTTCTGCTAAGTTTGATCTACTTTTTCTTTTCTTCATATTAATAACTGCCCTCTAACATACTCTGTATTTATTATTTTTTATTATGTTCATTATTTATGGATGGCTTCCCAACCTAGATGTAAGTTCCATGAGTGTCAGAATATTTTGTTTTATGTAAATCAATATATTCCAACTACACAGACAAGTGCCTAGAACATAGTTGAGATAAAAAGTTGCTCAATGAACAAACTAAAAACACTGGCTTTGGAGAAACAAGATATAGAGAACAGACTTATGAACATGGGGAAAGGGGAGGAGAGGGTGAGATGTATGGAGAGAGGAACATGGAAACATATATTACCACATGTAAAATAGATAGCCAATGGGAATTTGCTGTGTGTCTCAGGAAACTCAAACGGGCTTTGCATCAACCTAGAGGGCTGGGATGGGGAGGGAGATGGGGGGGGTGGTTCAAGAGAGAGGGGATGTATGTACACCTATGGCTGATTCATGTTGAAGTTTGACAGAAAACAACAAAATTCTATAAAGCAATTATCCTTCAATTAAAAAATAATTTTTAAAAATTGGCTTTGGTGTCTATGACAACACCAATTGGAAGATAAGTATTGAGGCCAGATTTATTAAAAAAATAAAAAAGAGGGGTAGAAAATAAAATTTCTAACATGTATATTGAAACCATGAGACTTAGTTTCTCCAAACATAAATCTGTTTGGGCAGCATTCACCTTCAGAGTAATACAACTATATACATACATATATATACATATATATGTGTGTGTGTGTATATATATATACACATGTATGTATATATATAAAATATGAAAAAGCTCTCCTATTAGATAAAATTAATGAAACTAACCAGGATCGTATATACAAAAAATATCCTGGGACACCAACTATCTAGGCTTTTTTCTTTCTATAAACTCCTCCATCTGTGTAAGACTGCCCCAGCCTGACTGCCAATTTTATTTTCTTAATCCAAGTTCTATTCTCATTACCATTCCATTTCTATTTTTTATCCTCAGGGAAAGAGAGAGCAGTTACTGCCAGGGCATTCTCACATCTTCCAAAGAAATGGCATAGGTGTTAATCTTGTATTTATGTTTGATGTGGGTAATGATGGCTGTGACTGGAGCTGTAGGTTTATTAATATGCAGGGCTCTCACCTCATTAGTGGCGATGTATGTTTTGAAGTTAAGCTGCAATATTTGCTGTAATGTTGGATCTGGCCTAACAGACTTTCTCACTGTTCATTTTCTTTGTTTTTACTCAGTCAGTACATGCTATGCTTATAGGGCTCACACAAATGCTTTTTAATAAAGACAATTTTTTTCCACAGTAGTTAATCTTGGTGGAAGTTTCAAACAGTTTTAATAATTATGTCTTCATGTGATATCACATGCTTTTCTTGGAGAAAAGATTTTCATAATTTTTGACCTAGTAATACAAAGTAGAATAAACTCTCTCCCTGGATTGATTTGGAAATGAGATAAGCTTATTAACAGGATAAAGTAGTTAATTCTAATAATGGTTTTTATATAATTAAAACATACCTGCACTATCTCATAGTTTATAAAAACTTTCATACATATCACATTAACTAGATTGTGAAAAGAACAAAATAAACATCAGTAAAACCTGACTGAATACAATATATGATGATCCCCTATGGGTGGGTGGGATCTTATACACTTCAATTCCTAAAAAAATTTCCAGTTTACAGAATACACAAATAACCTGACCTGCCAGACCAACAAGGCTCACAGGACGGATGGGTGGCCTGTCACTGCTGTTGCTCAGGCTTCATTCTGCTCTACAGTCCTCATGAGGTTTTGCTCTATAGGAAAGGCTCAATTTTCTTGTCTGGAAGCCATTAACTATCTTTTATAATATAAATTCCACAATATATTACATACTTATATACGCATAATTTTTTTTTTTAACAGTCACAAATCCAGGACCATTATACTTCAAGGAAGCTACTGAAATGTGAGAAACAGTTTGTCCTCTTACTGAATACATATCCATTTCTTAATCTTTTGAAATCTGTGTTCCGAAGTATAAGGATCCTGGCTTTTAGGGACAGCGGCTGGTAGGGAAGAAAGCAACTATCAGAGGAGAACACAGGTACTCAGACAAGACAAAGGAAAGGAGGCTTAGCTCACTTTTTAGTGTCTGTCTTTCACTGTCTTCATTTCGCTCTGTCTTCTCACAGCACTTGTCCCGGGCTCCCCCGCAACCCCAGCCAGAAAAGGACCACTGTCTTTGATTTGACAACATGACACACATTCAGCTAGAACTCCCCTCCCCATTCATTTCGAGAAAGCAAAAACAAGGATATGTGCTTTTAAGAAGGTACAGCAATAAGCCTATACAGCATAAGTGTATAAAAAAAGTATATTACCTATTTAATTGCCTTAGCCGAACTTAAAAGCTCTGATCTTTAATTGCCTGATTGAACTGATCTAGAAAGCTACAATTTTTTAATCAAGGAGAAAATTAAATAGCTTTTGGTAAATATAAAGGCATCTTTAATCTTATTTTTATGAAATCCAAGTTATTAAATATGGACAAAACCTCTAAAATATTAAGTTAATAACTACTCAATCTAGAGTAAATTTCTCATTACAAAGCTTTACAAAAGTCTCCAGGGACACTTGGCTTCTTCCACTCTCCAATAAAAAACATGTACTTTTAAATCCAGAAGGTAAAAATTTCCACAAATAACAAGGAAACTCAAAAGCTAAACATACATATTTAATAAGGTAAACTACGACAGCACACTGTTTCTATAGCTGAGTACCCACAATTACTGGGGAATAACTGTCCATCTGCACTGTAATTCATCAGTCTTTGCATCGAGAGAGACATAGACTAACATTCACTTACTGGTACTTATTTAACACTGAATATATACACATTCGGAGAAGGCAATGGCACCCCACTCCAGTACTCTTGCCTGGAAAATCCCATGGATGGAGGAGCCTGGTGGGCTGCAGTCCATGGGGTCGCGAAGAGTCAGACATGACTGAGCGACTTCACTTTCACTTTTCACTTTCATGCATTGGAGAAGGAAATGGCAACCCACTCCAGTGTTCTTGCCTAGAGAATCCCAGGGACGGCGGAGCCTGGTGGGCAGCTGTCTATGGGGTTGCAAAGAGCCAGCCACGACTGAAACGACTTAGCAGCAGCAGCAGTAGCAGCATATACACATTACTATATATAAAATAGATAACGAACAAGGAACTACTCTATAGCACAGGGAACTACACTCAATATTTTGTAATAACCTATGTGGGAAAAGAATCTGTATATCTTTGTACAAATCTGTGTATATTTGTGTAAAATCTGTGTATGAATGAATCATCTTGCTGTATCCTACACAACATCGTATACCTGAACATTGAACACAACACACTGGATTCCTGAACACAACATCGTAAATCAACTGTACTTCAGTTAAACAAGTAAATTTTTAAAATGGAAATTCCTTGAGAGGGTTAGCTGGCCCACTACCAAAATCCCCACTCAGCCTCTCACCGATAACCTTAACCCATAACCAGTGGCATCTTATCGGGGTTACTCTCTGTGGGAACTGGACTGGCCAGCACAAACTGAAAAGAGAACCACAGGTGTAGGATTCCTTTTGAAACCTCTATGACCTTAATCAGTCAAACCACTAACACCCTCATACACCACAGGTCAAAGAGCCCTTCTCAACCCACACTGCATCCAGAGCTGGGGAGAAGGACCTCCCTGCCTGAGAGGCTCCGGTCAACTACACTTGCCCACAGAGACTACAGCGTGGTGGTATAAGACTCTAGCCAACACTTCAGTCTTTATTTTCACATCCAGACGTAAATCCATTAGAAATATCTATCAAGACAACATTGCAAATGAAAAATGCCACTACTCCTCCAGACAAAAAGTGAAGCTAAAACTGAACAGCATTTCCCTACCTACTATAGTTCTTAGTGCTATTAAGAGTCCTCGTAGAAAGTTATTGTTAGTGAGAATTCCCTATAAGGCAGAATTATGCTGTATGCCCAGAGTACAGGATGAGCCTAAGGGTCACTTTAATAATAACACTTGCATTTCCATGGCAAAGGCCTTTAAACAAAGGTTCTGCTGCTGAGCACTGATGACTTCCTTGAGTTCCTTTGTCAAAAGGATAGCAGATGTTCATAAAAATCAATAAAATGACAAGAATTGACCACTGTGTTAACTCCTATTAAAATGGTTATAACCACTTTATGGGTTGGCAAGTGTGGGCAGTAGGAGTACAGGGGAGGAATATAAGTCATATTACGTTAAAGACTGTTCTCTTTTAATCCCAGGGGAGACAATGTTCCACTTTTTCTCACCCACCAGATGTATTTACATGTTTATTTATTCCCAGGAAGAATAATTCTGACACATTTAGTTCACTCTCTCTACATATAACTTTTGTACCAACTATATACTCAGAAATAGAGTGGACTGGCTTTAAAGAAAAACTTGATTTATGACTCCATTTAATCAGCATAAACACCTTCAAGAATTGAACTGAAAGTTTTACATGTCAATATCTACATACCCTCTTCAAAAGAGGAAGGAGAATTTAAACAAAAATTTGGAATCACTAGGATATTAAAACCACCACCACAATCCCAACAAAAAACCCTTAGTGACAGATGCGATGCTACAACTGAAGGCATCAGTTGTCTTCTCTTTCACAGCTTGTACCTTAAAAACAAACAAACTTTCCCTTAATCACATCTAATGTGCATGTTGTTGCTTTCTCCAAATGCGCATAAAGCTAGGCTGAACAGATGTGTAAACTTAAACAGTAGTTACTAACATTAGGCCAACTGGAAGTTGCTTTTTTATAGTCTGTTTCTCACTTAATAATTTGCTCCAAATGAATTCAGACATTTTGGGAATATTAAAAAGTGCAAAAGGAGGTTCCTTTTGCAACATTCAACAGTTACCTGGTAATTCTTTTCATGTATTCTGTTAATAGACTTAGGAGACTAATTGCTGATGCATTCACCAATTCCTTAGAGTTTCACTTTCAAGGTCTGTGAAGCTGCCTCTTAAGAAACAGTGCATGAGGGTATTTGAAATGTTAACAAAAGGAAGGGATGCAACTGCTAGAAAGTGAAGGTTTTTCATTAACTAGAGTTAAGAAAAATAAGATCTTGTCATTTCCAAATACTGTGAAATAACCTTTTATGTGTTTCATAAACATTATTCACATAAATATAATACCAAGTATATAATCTATATCAGAGCTGTTAAGGAATAAAATTTTAAAAAAATAACATTTATGAAGGAGCCATCTTATTTACTATCAAATATATCACCTGGCTTACATACGAGATCATCTAATTCACTTTAAAAATCAAGGTATCCAGAGAGCTCCCCACCCCCACCCCCAAATAAGTCAGAGCTTGTAAGCTCAGTACATACCTCTATGTAAAATCTTTAAACTCCACAAATAAGTAAGGCCTTTAACAACCTAAATTTAAGAAAGAGAAAACATGTCAATGATGGTTTTTATAAGGAATTTTCCACATTTAAACACACAATCATATCAACCATAATTTCTTCTTTCAAAAGTCTGTTAACCAACAAGCATTTATTGAACACCTTCCGTGCTGGGCACTGTGGGGATACTGAATGTACAAGCTACAGGTTCCTTCATTTAATAAGCTCACCATGTTCTGAGGATACAGTATGAAAGAAATGAGTATGTGTGCACATAAAGTGACTTCTAAGTCCAGTTACACCTAAGTTCTCAGTGGTAGTGTGCGGCGGGGGGGTGGTGGTGGTGGGGGAAGGACAGGGACAGGAAAAAGGGACAAAGATTCTCACTTCTTTTCTATACTTCCGCATATGAAAAAACAAATTAAGTCATGACATTTATGACCAAGGAGAGATATTCCTTTTCAAATTTACTTTTAATTGAAGGATAATTGCTTTTACAGTATTGTGTTGGTTTCTGCCAAACATCAACGTGAATCAGCCATAGGTATACCTATGTCCCCTCCCTCTTGAATCTCCCTCCCACCAAGAAAAGACATTTTAAAAAACTTAACTAATGAAGGCAATGGATGGAGTAAAGGCTGCTTCTCCTGACAATAGTCAAGAGGGCTTTATTGAAGTGCCAGGCTCTGAGCAACAGATTCCACTGATGTGAGGAAAAGTGGAAAAAGCATTCAGGCCAAGGTAAAAATATATGATCAGAGTGTTGGGGCAGAGTGTTTTTCAAAAACATTGAGGTCATGAACGACAAAGAAACACTGAGACACTGTTCTAGATTAACAGAGACTAAAGAGACATGACAACTATTATAATGTATAATCCTAGAGTGGATGCTGGACCAGAAAACTTTTTCTTTTGGTCTATAAAGGGTATTATTAGACAACTGGCAAAACCTGAATAAGGACTGTTGATTAGATAATAACGATGTATCAGTGCTAATTTTCTGATTTTGATCAGTATATAGAGGTGACATAAGAGAATATACTTGTTCTTAAGGAAAATACACCTGGAGTATTTAGGAGTAAAAGGTCATGATACTTACAACTTATACTCAAATGTTTCAGGAAAATAATCTATATAGGGACTTCCCTGGTGGTCCAGTGGTTAAAAATTCACCTATCAATGCAGGGGACACAGATTCAATGCCTGGTCTCAGAAGATCCCACGTGCTGCAAGACAACTAAACCTGTGCGCCAAGCTTCTGAGCCTATGTGTCACAACTACTGAAGCCCATGCACCCTAGAGCCTGTGCTCCACGAAAAGAAAAGCCACCGCAATGAGAAGCCTGTGCACCACAACTAGAGAGTGGCCCCCACGTGATGAAACTAGAGAAAGTCTGAGCACAGCAACAAAGACCTAGCATAGCCAAAAATAAAAATAAATAATAGAAAAAATTTTAAGTGTCTGTGTGTGCGCACGTGCGTGTATGCGTGTGTGTGTGTGTGCATGCGTGCATGCGTGCATTAATTGTGCACAGGCCTAGTGCGTGCTCAGTCACTTCAGTCGTGTCCGACTCTTTGTGACCGCATGGACTGTAGCCTGCCAGGCTTCTCTGTCAAGGGATTCTCCAGGCGAGAACACTACAGTGGGCTGCCATGCTCCTCTCCAGGGGCTCTTTCCAACCTGGGGATTGAACTCGCGTCCACCTGCGTCTCCTGTCTCGTAGGCAGAAACTTTACCCAATGAGCCACCTGGGAAACCCATGCTGTGGCTCAGGCAGTAAAAGGTCCACCTGCAAGGCAGGAGACCTGGGTTCGATCCCTGGGTCGGGAAGATACCCTGAAGGAGGGCATAGCAATCCACTCCAGTATTCTTGCCTGGAGAATCACATGGGCAGAGAAGTCTGGTGGGCTATAGTCCATGGGGGTGCATTGAGTTGGACACGACTGAGTGACAAACACACTCACAAACATACCTATGTTTAGGCAAATGTGGTTAATTGTTAACAACTGGGGGGTCTGGGTGAAGCATCTTTGGGAATTCTCAGTATTTCCAAATACTAGTTTTCTGGAAGTTTAAAATTATTCCAAATAAAAACTTTCCCCTAAAACGTTTTAAATGACATTAGGGTAGGAAACAACAAACTATATCAAGATGATGATCCTCACATTCCATTCTGACTGGCTGGTGCAAGTATATCTGTGGAATCACGTAGACAATATTAAAAGGGCAGTAAAAGAAATAAAGAGAGAAAACACAAACATCTGAGTTAGATTTTGGATTTTTAAAATTTAATAGCCTGAATTAAGAATAATTAGTCGAGTAAGATACTGAAAAGAAGATGTTTCTGAGACCTTAAGTATATGGGTGACAGTGCTACCTTCTGTGTGGGAAATTTAATCAATAAAAGTCTCAAAAGTCTTTATATAGAAATTTCATATTATAAAAGGACATACATATGTTTTTGTTCATACCCACTGATCCTGTATGCACATGAGTGTGAACTTAACAACCTGAGGGCTGACTATTCATAACTAGGTATCAGATACAAAGGACACACCACTATTATTAAAAATTTACTGCAAGAATTTTAATTTTTTTTTCCATTTATTTTTATTAGTTGGAGGCTAGTTACTTTACAATATTGTAGTGGGTTTTGTCATACATTGACATGAATCAGCCATGGAGTTACATGTATTCCCCATCCCGATCCCCCCTCCCACCTCCCTCTCCATCCCATCCCTCTGGGTCTTCCCAGTGCACCAGGCACGAGCACTTGTCTCATGCATCCAGCCTGGGCTGGTGATCTGTTTCACTATAGATAATACACATGTTTCAATGCTGTTCTCTCAAAACATCCCACCCTCGCCTTCTCCCACAGAGTCCAAAAGTCTGTTCTGTACATCTGTGTCTCTTTTTCTGTTTTGCATATAGGGTTATCATTACCATCTTTTTAAATTCCATATATATGTGTTAGTATGCTGTAATGTTCTTTATCTTTCTGGCTTACTTCACTCTGTATAATGGGCTCCAGTTTCATCCATCTCATTAGGACTGATTCAAATGAATTCTTTTTAACGGCTGAGTAATATTCCATGGTGTATATGTACCACAGCTTCCTTATCCATTCATCTGCTGATGGGCATCTAGGTTGCTTCCATGTCCTGGCTATTATAAACAGTGCTGCGATGAACACTGGGGTGCACATGTCTCTTTCAGATCTGGTTTCCTCGGTGTGTATGCCCAGAAGTGGGATTGCTGGGTCATATGGCAGTTCTATTTCCAGTTTTTTAAAAAATCTCCACACTGTTCTCCATAGTGGCTGTACTAGTTTGCATTCCCACCAACAGTGTAAGAGGGTTCCCTTTTCTCCACACCCTCTCCAGCATTTATTGCTTGTAGACTTTTGGATAGCAGCCATCCTGACTGGCGTGTAATGGTACCTCATTGTGGTTTTGATTTGCATTTCTCTGATAATGAGTGATGTTGAGCATCTTTTCATGTGTTTGTTAGCCATCTGTATGTCTTCTTTGGAGAAATGTCTGTTTAGTTCTTTGGCCCATTTTTTGACTGGGTCATTTATTTTTCTGGAATTGAGCTGCAGGAGTTGCTTGTATATTTTTGAGATTAATCCTTTGTCTGTTGCTTCGTTTGCTGTTATTTTCTCCCAATCTGAGGGCTGTCTTTTCACCTTGCTTATAGTTTCCTTTGTTGTGCAAAAGCTTTTAAGTTTCATTAGGTCCCATTTGTTTAGTTTTGCTTTTATTTCCAATATTCTGGGAGGTGGGTCATAGAGGATCCACTGCAAGAATTTTTAAATGTCCATCACTATAGACATTTTTAGGTGAGTTAGGAATATAAGAAAAACTACCATTATGAGATGTAACTGGCAATTTACATATCTTGAGAATGATGGAAAAAGGGTTGGCACTAAATATGCAAGGATTTTAGTTGATCAAAAAAGATTAACAGCAATATTAAAAATAGAAATATAAAGGGAAAAACTCAATTTCTAAATACAAAAAATGTAGAAGATAAAATCTGTATCAATTAATGCTGAGCAGAAGTTAACATATTTAATTATTCTCAGAGTGGAATGTACTCCTGAAAAATTTGCTAATGCATTATAATCAATTCTATGATATATTTGTCTATTTTAAGAGAACAGAATACATATTTATAGTAAATGATTTCTTCCAGAATTCAGAATAATTCAGAATTACTATTGTAATTAGGCATTACAATAAAACACATGTACTCTGAACAGCAAGATAATAAAAAAAAGAAAATATTAAAATAGCAATAATTAACACAGAAGGAAGAAACAGGACAAAAATATTTCCTTAAATGCTTATAAAAAATAACATTAACAATAAAAACAATATCTTCCTTGAGCAAAGGACAAGGTCATCTTATTTAGTAATCACCCTCTGAGTTCTGAAAACAAGGTTAAATTTCTCAACATAAGCTTAGTTGAATATTATAAAGCTTTCCCATTAAAGATAGCTCACCACTAAAAATTAGTCCCACAGAAAATGAACAATCAGGAAACATACAAGGCAAAGTCAATCCACCATATTCAGATTACTGGGCAGAAAAAAAGTAAAAACAAATACTGATTTTATGATACTTGCTAAAATTAAAAGTTTTATTGGAGATTCAAAAAGAAAATACTATTCTTCCAACTTTGTCAAAATAGACTACATTTTCCTTTAGAAGAAAAATAAGTGTACAGGGAGCTAGCAATCTGTTCATTGAAAATCTAGAGGGTACTATTGGTATTCAGTAAGCTAGGTTTCACAACAATGGCTTGACAAAGCCTTGACACTAGAAGTACTTATATCTGCTGTCAATCACTCACTCCTTGACATGTCAAGTGCACATTGTTTCAGGGACAACTTCAATCAACATTAGCACTCACAGTACACAGTGTCACTGCTTCAGGAATAAGAGGAAAAATAAAATGTGTTAGATGGCAGGGAAAGGCAGAAAAGCATTCTTTTTTATAGGAAGGCCAGATTCAAACAAAGTGAAAAAAAAATCACTGAGCAAGTTGGAAGGCTGAAATCAACCAGTTTGTATGGACTTCTTTGTCTGGGAAAATACTCTCTTGCCATACCTCCATCAACAGAAAATGTGAACGACATATTATAAAGGCTGACAGGGGTCTATTCTGTAATGAACCTTGGATCTGTGGACCTGTACAGCATGCCAGACTATCAGAATTCAGAAAATAAAGTTACTGTGGGAAGGGAGAGATGCCAAGATGAGGTTCTAAGACATGAAAAGAATCTGAAGCAGTGTGTATTGTTACTCTCATATTCTCTCATTTGTACTTCTCTCTTTTAATTTTAAATGTTGTTCTTCCTTTCATTTCCTCCTCTTTTTTTCTCATTCTCTTAGGAAAGCAGAGGGAAAGAATATGGGGCCCAGAGTTAAATTGCCCTGGGTTCTGATTATTACTGATTAATTACAGAACTCTAGGCAAGCTATTTAACTTTGCTGTACCTCATCTTGCACATGTTTAAAATATGTACAATAATCTATAGTTACCGTGAAGGTTAACTGGCATTTATTTTAAATGCTTTTCACTAAAACCACTGTCATATTTTCGATTACCCAATAGGTAAGCCCTGTATTGGAGCTGGATTTTTTTTTTTTTTTCTGATTCCATTCACTTCACAGGCTTCCCACTTCAGGAGAATTGAAAATACCAACGGCCTTGTGCGGCTGCCCTACACAACAGGGAGGCAAGATTTATGAACTCCAGGAAGAACAAGCTTCTCTTCTGAAGAAGGCAGATTCCTATTTTAGCCAAGTTTGATAGATAATTGAGTATAGAGAACTCATATACTTTTTTCTTTTCCAATTGGTATCCCTCTTTTTTTTTGCCCTTTATTATACATGTTATTAAACTTTAGAGCCAAGAACTGCCAAAAGCCACAAAGCATTCATTCCCCCTGAGATTAAAAGACGAAATGAAACATTTTTATTTTCATCTAAAATGGTGATTTAAGTACTCGAATTTCATACTCATCTACCTAAACATGTAGATTAGAAGCTACTTAGCAGAAATAGCATCAGAAAAGAAAGTTCTCATCACCCTGGGCAGTTCACACTAATAATTGGAAAGAAAAAAGGAAAGCTGTGAATTACAATGAACTAAGACTAAATAAGGGTCCATGTTGGATTAAAGGATTTGAGTTGTCAGTTTGATGTATAATGAATGCGAAAATCAGCCATTTAATTAAATGGTACATGGTATAATCACTTTGTTCTGCATTAAACTGCTTAAGTTATCAGAGTGCCTTTAGGTTAGCAACTGTTTACTATTACACCACCCATGACTTCTCTTAGACACTGTTTAGCCTATGTTATTCCAAATTTGAAATCTGGAGTTTAAATAATAATGTTAATTTAGTTGATATATTTCATCAGTTTATTAGTGAATACAGAAAAATGGAAAACTTCTTTTAATTACAAAAGGAATAAAGTCCTAGATACAGACGGTGAAAAAATTAAAAACCAAGTACATAAAAAGTATACAAAAATCTTTAAGACTAAAGTAGTATTTCCTCGCAGATGGTTTTACTTTAATAATTTAGGCTTTACACGTATTTTCTAATTGTATGCCTGTAACTACAAAATGTCAATGAAACAGCTTTCTTTTTGAAGATGTGGAAATTTTACTGATTAATAAGAGCAGTAAGATCCCTGCAAACACATGAATTAGCACATATCAGAATATGCAGGAAATTCCCGAGCGGTCCAGTGGTAAGGAGTCAGCCCTTTCACTGATGGGGCCCAGGTTCAATCCCTGGTTCAGAAACTAAAATCCTGCAAGCCGCATGGTGTGGCCAAAAAAAAAAAAATCCATAAGCCTGAAAACTGTCATGTTTCTATGTCATTATTATAGGTTGGTCTACAAAAAGAAGAAAGGACAAAAACGATGAGAGAGTTAAGAAGACCCTGACAGTCAGTAGGGATTGAGGAAAAAGAAAAACAAAAAATCCTAAGGCTATAAGGAGAATAATGCCTGACTAACACAAATAAATTATCCAAATGTCATAGAGTGGAAGCCATATACTCACCGCCACTGCAATTCTTCCAAGGACATGCTCTGGAATTTTTCTATATACGTCCAAAGATCCTCCTGTGGAGACAAACATGTTGTATTACAACAAATGAAGCTACCAGAACAGTGCACTGGGCCCCTCCTCTGACATTCACTGTGAGACTTTTTTTCCCTCTATTTACAACATGAATTGGATGTCTAGGGTAAAATTAGCTTTCCAGTCCAATTTTATTTATGATACAATTGTAATTCCAGATGAAGCATAACTAGACACTTTCATTTTATTCCCAAGTGTATAATCATACACATGCAAAAACTGAAGGAAAGTAGTGAAGGACCAGCTAAGTATCTGTACTTTATGTAAACTTAAATACCTACACAAAACTAAAGATCGATAGGACGATCATATCTAGGTATCTCACTTGTTTAACAGTTTTCTCAAAGGCAAACCAGGACCTTATCGGAGAATTTTCATATTAACCAAACAGAAGCTGATGAGTATAATGTTCAAAATACACATAAAAATTAATAAAGTAAAATGGCAATGTTAACATCTATCTGAATGTATGTTAACCTTCAAATTAGGTATCATGACAAGCAATCAACATATTCCAAAGAAGCTATCTTAGAACAAAATAGTTTTTTTGTTTTTTGGAAATTCTCTGATACTATTTTGAAAACTACTTTATGAGGTTAAAAAAAAAAAATCTCCTTAGTCATAATATTTTTCACTAAAATGGTATTCACTAATATCCTTCACCTTTACCAAATGGAGCTTTTGGTTGTTCCCCAAAAATAAAATCACTATATTATAAACATAATAAAGACAGGAGTCATGTTGTTTTGATTTTTCATCAACCCATAAATTAGCACAACTAGCAGAGAGTACATATTCTGTATCTGTCAGATGCATAAATAAGTGAATTTAAATTACCATGACTTTTACCAGATAGGTTAAGTTGCTCTGCAAACAGTTTCAAAAGAAGGGACCACAAACCATTTGCAGCAACAATAACGTCATTAAAATTACTGCATAACTTTCCCAGGAAACTATTTCAAAGGAACCAATATTCATTTGGAAGTATAAATTTGAATATGCTTATTAAACATTTAATCTTACACAAGTAGTATAAGAATTTCAGGAAGTTGTGCAAAGAAACATTACTTTACTCCTGCTAATGATATGATTATATGAGAACTATTTTAACCACATGCAATAACATTTCTTTGAGTCAAGGGTGAGACTTACAGTCTTTCAGCTCCATGAAGGAACTACCCAAGATATCTGAGAAACAATTTTTGTTTCTATTATAGGCTAAAAATTCATAATTAACAATTTACCACTAGATGATTTGTAAGTATGCCTCATAAGATAATAACACGGAGCATATTATCCTTTTCAAACGCAGTTAAGTCTATTTGGCAAATACAAAAATTTTTATGTGACACGTTTTCCTAAAGCTGAATATCAGAGAAAAAGTTATTTTTCCCTGTAAAAATTATTACATATATTCAATATATAAAGAAACCGGCTTTGTATTTATCCTGTTTAAAGAAGGAAAATGATCACTGCTTTCAGCAGCTTTGGCTTGTGTTTTCCAGATTCTGATGTGAAGCTGGAAAGCCACGGCGACTAAACCTTATGCTTTGTCTCTGGGTGTTACCGGGAAGGGAATGAAAGGGACTCCTCCAACGAGGTGAACATATTGATTTACTAAAATGGCATTTATTATATATGCAAAGAAGTGAAAACATGGTAGAGAAAACATTTCATGTTCTCACTCATCTTTCAGATGAACTGGCAGTTGCAAGGATAAAAAATCTCAAGAACACCAAGCTTTACATGTTGGTATTTGGAATGCTCAGAAATAAGAGTTTAGCAGGCCAATCCCCTATGAGGTGAACAGCTCGAGTGGCTCAAAACTAGGAGGTGCAAATCTATTCACATATATTACTAAGAAGTCCTAAGAGGAGATTTACTTTTACATAGGCTATAAATCAGGGCCTAATTAGCTAACAGGACAATAGTCAAGAAGCTAAATCAAAAAAAGCAAAGATTAGGCTATTACTATTATTAGTGGAACAAGCCAAAAAGGAATCTCATTTTGAGGTAATTCACTGATTTTTGTAAATATCTATTTAATCTCAATTATATCCCACTCTCTTTAGCCATCCATATGGGGAAATCTTTACATAGCTGGCTTTGTTGTCATCACAGATTCATCTTGTCTTTGACATAATCATTAGATCCACTTAGAATCAAGAGTTCTGGGACTTCTCTAGGGGTCCAGTGGCTAAGACTTCACACTCCCAGTGCAGGGTGCCCCCGAGTTCAAGGTCAGGAAATTAGATCCCACATGCTGCAACTAAGAGTTTGAATGCTTCAGCAAACACTGGAGATCTCATATGCCATAACTAAGACCTGGCACAGCCAAATGCATACATACAAATATATATATTTTAAAAAAGACTCAAGAGCTCCTACTAAGCCAGATGAGTTCTCATGATATTAAATAATTCTTATCAGGCTACAAATGGCAGAGGATTTTCAGTTGGATTTTTACTGAGTTTTACTATCATTTCTATTGCATAGGCCTATCCCCAAAAGGCAATCCTTAGACTCACTAAATCATCAAACATTAGTGCTGGAGAGACATTAAAGATCAGTCCAATAACTTTATTTGACAGAGGAGAGAAACTGAGTCCTGGAGAGGGAAGTGTTCTAGTCACAGCCACGAGTCAGTTCAGGCCAGAACCCAGGAGAGACTGGAGTCTCTGACTTCTTAGAACTCCAAAGATCTAAACGGTTTCCCCACAACAACACACAGCTTGAGAATCATATGTGAACTTTTTAGTCTCACTGAAATGAGACTATATAACACACACTCAGAGAGACAGTTTAATCTTAGCTGCAATATTGGTATGCGAGACATGTAGAGACTCACTTATCTGTCGCATGTTTGGTTTGATCCTTTTCCTCACGATTCCAAGATCATTGGTCCAGGTCACTGTGACCTGTCACTTTCTTGCATTCCCTAGCCTTAGTCAGTCATTTCCTCGCATGCTACTATCCACCATGAGAACTAGGAGGAAGAGTGCTAGTAGAATAGAAAAAACTCATCTCAACTGCCAAACAACTACATAGTTCTGTTGACGAAGTGGAGCTATCATCTTCATGAAATTCAGTCAAAAGAACTCATGGGGTAAGGTCTCTGCTTATCCTAATACATGGCTACAATACAAAGTAGTATCTTGCATGTGGAATAAACACAGATATGTAGCAAATGAACAAAGCAACATTACTGTGATATTCATCCCAACATTTTCCTTAAAATGATCATGATTATTATTAATTGTTAATCTGGAAATATTAAAATGGAATTACTGTAGAACTATTCAAAATCCTAAAGGATGACACCATCAAGGTGTTGTATTCAATATGTCAGCAAATCTGGAAGACCCAGCAGTGGCCACAGGATTGGAAAAGATCAATCCTCATCCCAATTCCCAAGAAGGGTAGTACCAAAGAATGTGCTAGCCATCGAACAATTGCACTCATCTCCCATGCTAGTAAGGTCATGCTTAAAATCTTGCAAGAATTTCCAGATGTCCAAGTTGGGTTTAGAAAAGGAAAAGGAACCAGAGATCAAATTGCCAACATTCACTGGATCATAGAGAAAGCATGGGAATTTCAGAAAAACATCTACCTCTGTTTCATTGACTACACTAAACCCTTTGACTGTGTGGATCATAACAAACTGGGGAAAGCTCTTAAAAAGATGGGAATACCAGACCATCTTACCTGTCTCCTGAGAAACCTGTATGTGGGTCAAGAAGCAACAGTTAGAACAACTCACTGGTTCAAGATTGAGAAAGGAGTATGACAGGGCTGTCTATTGTCACCACGTTTGTTTAACCTATATGCATTTCTCATATCATGAGAAATGCTGGGCTGGATGAGTTATAAGCTGGAATTAAGACAGGTAGGAGAAACAACAACCATCTCAGATATGCAGATAATACCACTCTAATGGCAGAAAGCAAACAGGAACTAAAGAGGATCTTGATGAGGGTGAAGGAGGAGAGTGAAAGAGCTGGTTTAAAACTAAATATTAAAAAAACTAAGATCAAGGCATCTGGCCCCATTACTTCATGGCAAATAGAAGGGGAAAAGGTGGAAGTAGTGACAGATTTCCTCTTCTTGGGCTCTAAGATCACAATGGTAACCACAGCCATGAAATCAGAAGAGGATTGCTTCTTGGCAGGCAAGCTGTGACAAACCTAGACAGTGTGTTGAAAACATTACTCTGCTGACAAAGGACCTTATAATCAAGGCTATGATCTTCCCAGTGGTCACGTATGGTTGTGAGAGCTGGACCATAAAGAAGGCAGAACACCAAAGAATTGATGCCTTCGAAACTGTGGTGCTGGAGAAGAGTCCTAAAGTCCTTTGGACAGTAAGGAGATCAAACCAGTCAATCTTAAGGGAAATCAATTCTGAAAGCTCATCAGAAGGGCTGATGGTGAAGCTGAAGCTCCAAAATTTTGGTCATCTGAACAGTGACTCACTGGAGAAGTCCCTGATGCTGGGAAACATTGAGGGCAGAAGGAGAAGGGGGCATCAGAGGATGAGATGGCTGGATGGCATCACTGATGCAAAGGACATGAACTTGGGCTAACTTCAGGAGATGGTGAGAGACAGTGAGGCCTGACCCGCTGCAGTCCATGGGGCTGCAAAGAGTCGGACATGACAGGGTGACTGAACAACAATTATCAATACTAAAAAAATTGAAATCTGAAGCCACAAGCAAGAATTTCAGAAGCTCTCTTAGCCTCTTCCTGTTGAAAAAAATTAATAGTCCTTTCTTTCTTTGCAACATGGGTTGTGGGGGAAACAATTTACTCCCATGATGGTAATTCAAATACATGCACATAAAGTCTCACATGCTATATTTGGGTATTTCTGAGTGAATTTAATTTTGACTTAATGAGAAGGCATATCATATCACTTCCCTACTTGAAACCTTTTAATACATCCTAACAAATTCAGGCTAAAACATAAATTCCTCACCAGGACCTATAAGGCCTACACAATTTAGCTTCTGCCTACTTCTCTGTCCTCCTGTCTGGCCCCAGGTTCTCCCAAATCACCAAGACTTTCTTGCGGGGCCCAATTACACCTTGCTTCCCATCTTAGAGCATTTATACTTGCTACTCTCTCTGCCTTGAAGATCCTCCCTAAGCTGGCTAACTGACTAAGTCTCTGTGAAAATGCCACTCCCATAAAGAAGCCATCCCTGACTGTCAAAGGTAGCGCTTCCTCTCCTTATTAGTTATCATCTACCCTGCTTTAGGTTCTAACTACACTTATTCCTCTCTGAGAACATATTGTATGTTTCTTGTCTGTCTCCCCTTCTAGAATTTAAGTCCTGTACCAACAGGGATGAAGTCTTGTTCACTGTTGTACCCCCACGTTTAGAATAGTGTCTGAAAGAAAATGCTCAATTAATATCTGGAAATAAACAATATATGATTAAAATAAACAATGAAACTCTACACTGAAATGAGAGATCTAGGGTTGAGAGAAAGTTGTTGTGAAGTTTTACTGCAATAGGAAAAGAAGGATTGACAGAGGATGGTACACAGTTTTTGGTCCACATATTTTTCAGGGCTGTTTTGTTGTACTACAGAGAGAATTGAAGTTCAAAAAAGAGAGGGTGGTTAATGGAGAAACTCTACCAAGGGGATGCACATGTAAAGAGATTTACCTTAAGCAGCTCTTCATGTGAGAGATGAGTCAGGCGTGTGCAGTTGTGGCTAAGTTACAGGTGGAACAGTGAGGACCTGTGAGAGCTCACTATTGTCTCTGAATGAGAAAGAGGCAGGTAAAATCTGGGGGAGGGGAATCAAGTTTTAGAAGAGTTGATGAGGATATGGGAAAAACTTAAGTGAGAGATTTAATTGTTCACGGACCAGTTAGTGTGGAGTAAAGGAAATTGCCAAAAGCAGCAGGAGAAGGGTTTTAGAGCCTAGAGAGTGATGCGTCTCAGAAACAGTATTAAATATAGGCTACAAAGTGAATATTTTATGCTAAGGATTTAAAGCATTAAAATGTATTAAAAGGTGATATCACTGAAAATGGCAGGGTATAATAATGTCCTCTGAAAATTCCCTTCTCTGCAAAAGCAATGAAAGAACAGACAAAATTTGTCAGAATCATCCTTTTCAGAACTCTGGAAATTAGCCAAAGGACTGTAGCAACCCCAAAATTATCTGTTCAGGACTATGCTTGAATCTTGGTAAGAACAGCAAGCTTTGCGGCATTTTAGCTTGCCCTATTCCCACTGCGTGCTCTCCACCTTCAGTGCAGCCTTGAAAATCAGCAGCCTGCCGTGACAGTAAGCACCAGCTGCCTGACAGTCATGGCACAGGCAGAGTTCAGTGGGCGCTCCTTCAAGATGATGTAACAGTTAAAACATATATGCATCTAACAACAGAATGCCAAAATATTTCATGCATAAACTGACAAAAGTGAAGGGAGAAACAGGCAACAAAATACCCCACCTCAATACCCCGTACTTTCAACAATAGACAAAACAACGGCACTAAAGATTAACAAGGAAATAAAATACTTAACACCATAAAACAACTAGTCCTGACAGACACCTGAAAAACACTCTACCCAACAACAGCAGAATATATTTTTCAGGTACACATTGAACATTCTCCAGGACAATATTTTAGAGCATAAAACAAATCTCAGTATGTTTCAAAGGACTGAAATCACACAAAGTATGTTCTCTGACCTCAATGGAATATTGGAAATCAACAACAGAAGGACAAATTCAATGTGGAAAATGACACACCCCTAAGAAAGAAATCACAAGGGATTATGTTTGTGGGGAATCAGAAAATACTTTGAGGTAAATGAAAATGAAAAAAACAAAACCAACATATCAAAACTTCTAGAGTGCAGCTAAAACAGTGCTTAGAGGGAAATGTATAGCTGTAAACAACTACATTAAATAAGAAAGATTTCAAATCAACATCCTAACCTCACAGCTTAAAAATACAGAAAAAGAAGAGCAAACTAAAAATAGTGCTAGCATAAAAAAAAATGGGTAAATATTAGACCAGAGGTAAATGACAATAGAAATACAATAGAGAAAATCAAAGAAATCAAAAATCAAGAGTTTGTTCTTTGAAAAAGACAAAGAAACTGACCAACTTTTGGCTATCCTGAAAAAAAAAGGAATATGATTCAAATTACTAAAATCTGGAATGAAAGAGAGAACATTAATGCTGACTTTACAGATATAAAAATGATTATAAAGGAATACTAATTGTTTACCAACAAATTGGATAGTCTAGATAAAATAAACAAACTTTCAGAAAGCCACAAACTACCAAAACTGCTTCAGGAAGAAATAGAAATGCTGAATAAACCTATAACTAGTAAAGATATTGGTTGGTAATTTTAAAAACTACATCACAATACTATTCAGTATTACCAGAAGCAAATTTTGACATATGTCCCAACTTGGATGAATCTTGAGGACATCATGAAAAGTGAAATAAGCCAGTCCCCAAAAGACAAATATTGTGAGATTCCACTTAGATGAGGTATCCAGAGTAGCCCAATTCATAGAGACAGATGTAGAATGTTTGCTGCCAGGGGCTGGGAACAGGACGTAGAGCGTCGTGCTTTCATGGGTATAGCGCTTCAATTCTGCAAAAGGAAAGGAGCTCTAGAGATGTATAGAGGCAGTGGTTGCACAGTAATGTGAATATACTTAATGCTGTTGAACTATACACTTTAAAATGGCTAATATGGTAAATTATATTGGAGAAGGCAACCCACTCCAGTATTCTTGCCTGGAGAATCCCGTGGACAGAGGAGCCTGGTGGGCTGCTGTCCATGGGGTCACACAGAGTCAGACACAACTGAAGCGACTTAGCATGCATGCATGCAATGGAGAAGGAAATGGCAACCCACTCCAGTATTCTTGCCTGGAGTCACAGGGACAGAGGAGCCTGGCGGGCTGCCGTCTACGGGGTCGCACAGAGTCAGACTTGACTAAAGCGACTTAGCAGCAGCAGCAATATGGTAAATTATATACGTATTATACCACAATTTAAAAAAAAAAAAAAACCTTTTGGAAAAGACAGTCTTATGCCCACAGTCTTGCAAATCCTACTTGGCCACAGAACAATGGGCTGTGGGGCTAGAACAGTTGCTTACTAAGAGATAAAGAGGCCATATAGCTTGTGCTGGGTTTATCTCCTTGTTTTGGACCCTTTCCCTGTTTTAGGCTCAATATGTACTTCTTCGTCCTGTTTAAGCATGTGCCTCAATGGACCTTAGGCATACCTTCAGTTTTTAGCATTTCTGACTCCAAGGGAGTGAGGTGGAGTGGGGGCTATTTCTGCTGCAACATAGATGGGTATGGTGCAGGCCAACTGCCCTCCACAGACTGCCAGGAGGGACCTGCTGCTGGCCATGGGGAACTGACACCCACTAGTGAAGCTGATCTTGCTGTCTCTCATTTTATTATGTGACTGAAGAATTGTTCAGTCCAGTGCTTGCCTGGGTTGTGTTTTTCTTGGCAACTCCAGTACCAAGATGCAATGGGCAGAAGTACGGGACTTCTCCTAATAACAGACAACAGATGCCACCTGACCACAAGAACTACTCACAAACAAAACCACAGGACCAGATGGCTTCACCAGTGGATTACACCAAATGTTTTAAGAAAAATTAACATCAATCTTTCTAGCAAACTCTTCCAAAAAATGGAAAAGGACAGAACACTGTACACTCATTTTTTGAGGACAGAAATATCTGGGTATCAAACTCACACAGTGACATTACAAGAAAAACTACAAATCAATATCACTTAAAAATATGAATATAAAAATCCTCAGCAAAATACTAGTAAACTAATCCAGCAACATATAAAATGGACTATGCAAGATTGGTTCAATATGCAAAAATCTATTAATACACTACAACTATAGAATAAAGGACAAAAAACACATGATCACTTCAATAGAAAAAGCACTTGGCAAAATCTAACACCGATTTATGATTAAAAATATCCAACAAACTTGGAAGAGAAGGGGACTTCCACAACTTGATAAACGACACCTACCAAAATCCCACAGCTAAATCATACTTGATGATGAAAGACTGAAAACCTCCCCTCTATGGAGCATCAGCGCCCATCATGGATGAAAAGAGTAAACAAAATATGGTACATCCACACAACGGACTATTATGCAGTTGTAAAAAAGGAATGAAGTACTGATAAATGCTAAAACATGGGTGAACCTTGAGAACATTATGCTAAGTGAAAGCAGCCAGACACAAAGGCCACATACTGTATGATTTCACTTATCTGAAATGTCCAAGATAGGGAAGTTCATAGAGATAGAAAGTAGATTAATGGTTGCCAGGGACTAGAGGGAAGAGAATATAATATAGGAAGTGACTACTAATGGGTAGGGAGTTTATTTCTGGGGTGATAAAAAAGTTTTGGAATTAATGGTAATGGTTATACAATCCTGTGAATATACTAAAAACCACTGAACTGCACAAATGCATATCCTTCATTTAGAAGGGTGAATTTTATGGTATTTAAACATACCATCTTAATAAATAAATTTTTTAATGTAACACAAATTGAAGATTCAAAAAAGGACGACAAAAAGCCATAAAACAATGACATGTACTGGCTCTATGAAGGGCTCCCTAGGGGGTTCAGTGGTAAAGAACCCACGTGCCAATGCAAGCAGATACAGGAGATGCGGGTTTGATCCCTGGGTCAGGAAGAGCCCCTGAAAGAGGAAATGGCAATCTGCTCCAGTGTTCTTGCCTGGAAAATCCCATGGACAGAGGAGCCTGGCAGGCTACATATAGTCCATGGGGTTGCAATGGTCAGAATCAACAGAGTAACTGAGCACGCACACACTCACTGGCTCTGTGAATTCCCTTTTTCTAGTTGGTCTCCTTAAAGAGTAACTGTCATACTAATATGTTTGTAAGACTTTTAATTCTTGACATCTACTGTAAAAAATTTAGAACACATTCTTCTAGTATGAAGGTATCAAAGTGGGCTCATTAAAAAGTCTTATATGGAATGAACTAATTGTATTATTAATATACTGAGAATGCCCCAAATGAACTATATATGCACACACTTGGCTGCATCCCTTGGCCTGAGGGACCTGAGTTCCCCGACCAGGGACTGAACCCAGGTCACAGCAGTGAAAGCTCTGAGTCCTAATCACCGGACCACCAGGGAACTCCAAGTGTTGAGTTTTAATGAGCTGGACATTAAAAAATTGAATATGTGAAACGTAAAGACTGCTCTGATTTCAAATGGATAAACAATAACAATGGTGACATCATTTCACTGACAGGGAACCAAGAAATCTGCATTTTTGCCATAATATTCAGATCAAAAAGATTTACCAAAGTAGAAATGAATAAAAAATAAAGGAAGGAAGGAAAGGGCTAGAGTCCAAAGAAAACAAAACACATCTTGGCTAAACAGCTGTGCTAGAAAACGATTTCTTATCTTGCAATTAAGAACCGATTTCTTTCTAAAAGACATAGGACATTGGGTTAATAGATTTCTCTAAAAGAAAATCTGTTTGGGCTATTGAAACATTAAAAGAACAGAACATCTGTTTCACAAGTGAAGACAGATTGTATAGAAGAATCAAATATCAAACCACCGATTAGACTAGCATTTAATCTGTTCTATTTAAATTTTCAATAAAAGTAAATGAAACGACATTCTTGAAATTATAGCTCAACTATAAATATTTAACACTAGGAACCCTTAATATTAAGATGTTTTAGAGCATAAAGGAGGTACTTATTAGTATATTTTAATTATTTTTAATTCTACTTGATACCTGTATCAACATCAGGTTTTAAAGTATTCTACTCTCAAAATCACTTTTAAAGTATTATAAAAGGGAAAACTCACCATCCATAAATTCAGTACATATTGAAATCCTGTTCTCCACGAAAAATGCACCATAAAACCCTATGATATATGATGAATCACACTGTAACAAAAATAAGACAAAAGCAGTTAAAAGCCTGCAAGCCAATACCATAGGCATACTTTATAAGGAAAAATAACCAAGAAAAAAATTACCTTATAAAGAATTTCCAATTCAGACATAATTTGCTTCTGAAGTTCCAGTGTAATAT
Source organism: Dama dama (assembly GCF_033118175.1). Taxonomy (NCBI): domain Eukaryota; kingdom Metazoa; phylum Chordata; class Mammalia; order Artiodactyla; family Cervidae; genus Dama; species Dama dama. The sequence goes on from NC_083692.1 coordinate 86,891,136, forward strand.
CTAGTAGTATGACCTGAACATATAAAGGAATCAACATTTACACATTTATTCACCTTTAAATTAAATCTAGCCATATTCACTATGAAATATAAAAACTAAAAAATATGGTGTTTCCTCTATTCATTCCACCTTTCTCCTCTCCACCACCATAACCTCTGGTAATACAAACTGTGTCCACATCTGTCTAACACTTCGTATTGGGGGAGGTGGTACAGAAGTGATTGATGGGATCAAGGAAAACGCCAGGTCTCAAAGGTCAGTATTAATGGCTTCAAAAGTCAGTTACGTTATAACACCCTTAATTTACACACCCTATTTTGGCCACATTGGTTATTTTGAAACAAGGAAGACCGGAGTGACCCTGAAACCATTAAAAATTAATTGTCTTGTAATTCAGGCACCGGGCAAAGCAGAAGAGAATGATAAGTAAAAATAACATTTAAAGTAGATTTTTAGTTATGAGAGAAATAAGGAGTTTTTTAAATATATCAGGTTTTTATACTCTTCCAATTGGGTAATCTTTCTTTGCCACAACTGTTATTAAATTGAGCTTGAAGGAACCTCAGAAATTATTTCACCTAATTCCTTTCTTTCTAAAGAGGAAGAAACCAAAGCTCTGAGGAGTCACGAGGCCCGGCAACATCTGATTCCAAGAACCACACACTTCCCAGTATGTTCCAAAGCTTTACGGTCTCCCTTAAAATATCAACCACTGAGTCAAATTCATAACACAGAAAGGTACAATAATTTATAAACATACCTAGAACAAATTCTAGTTTATTTTGAACACTTACTTTAAGAAAGAAGCCCATTAACCATTCAAATTTTACTTAGCATTTATCAATTCAAAGGGAATTGTTTTTTACTTAAAAAGAACAGTGATGATAATAAAATTACTAGAGAATAGTTTTAAAGATTTGCAGCAGAGTTTTTGATTCCAGACATTTCTAGATAAAACTTATTCAGGATTACCAAGGACAGTAATTATACACCAGCCAACATTGATCTACATTTTGTATTACAATTGCAGAATATATATAAACACACACACACACATATATGTAATCATACTGGAGGAAAAAACATAAATTTTCAATTGCAAACTGATGACAGAGCAAGGAAAGAAAAGGATAATCTCTAAATACACAAATTTTCTAGTACTGACATTCATTGGGGAGGGTAGAATGAGTACAAGAAGGCACAGCAGTTTCTATCAAGAGTTTGCTCTAGGGTTATTTATAAAAGCTCTCACTAAACTAGATTGTAAATGTAAGGCAAAACTGCCAAGAAAACATTTAAACATTTCTCCCAATCAACAGTCATTTGTTACAACATTCACTTACATTTTTGCTCCTGTATAAAATTTAGCAACAAAATTAATTCATCTAGTATTGTTTCAATTCTATACCATATAATATTAGAGCTAATGTTGACCCTCTATGTCAAGTACAGGGAATCTTCCAGCCTGAAAAATTCTGCTAAAAGGAATAAAGCATCATTTACCTTAAAGCAATGGTGCTCAACCCTGGCCTCACATTATAATTACCTTTATATCAAGGTATTTATATACAATAAGGACACTTTAAGCAAAGCCTGATGATGCACAGGCTTTACCCAGAAAAAGGGAATCAGAATCTCTGGGGTTGGGCCCATATCTTTGCATTTTTAAAAACTTGCCAGCTGATTTGTAGCCCACAGTAAGGTTGAGAATCCCTTATTTAAAGTTTCAAAAAAATGCTGTTTATTCAGTGTGCAGTATCACTACTAAAGATATACTGCATCTCCAGGCCCCCAATCAAGAAACAACATGATTCCACACGGCTAACCAAAATCTTGGAATTAACCTAAAACTACCAGCCAAGAACATATTCTTTTCACAGACAATCTTAATTGGGCTTCCATAGTCTGGAATAAAGTTGACATTCTAGCATGATATTCAAGGAATTTTTCCACAATCTACCTCCAATTTGTTATTCCAGTTCCTTCTCCCACTACTCCGTACCACAAATCCAATCTACATGTAAAACCAGATGACTGCTACAAGCCCACATGTCCTGTGCTTCCCCTCACCTTCAGTCTTTGGTCCAAGTGTTCCCTCCACTTGAGGTATGCTTTCTTGCTCCATTCCATAGTCACTGGCCATGATACCTTTTCTATGCTTTAAGCATAGCTTGAATGCCACCACGATCTCCATCAGGCCAGCCCTAAAGCCTTCCATCAGACCCTCTATCTTTCTCCCATCACATGCTGCCTTTTGCATTAATGCCTTGGCTCCTAAAAACTGAAGCCTAGAGAGCACACTGGTTGTAAGCCTGTGAAGGGCAACAACTAAGCCTTGGGCATTTTTCTCCAGTTCCCTCCCTCCAAACCCAGCACCCAGCACACGGTCTTAAACAAGCGGTGCCCACTGAGTGATGTGGTACTTAATTTTATCACACCTTACAACCGTAATTCTCTAAATAAGATGCTACTTCTAGACAGGAAGAAAATGAATTGTTTGATTTCTATAATTGAACTTAAAATCAAAGACATAAATACCAAAATAAATAAAATTGCCACACTGGCCTAAACTGTAGCAAGTAATAGTATATTCTGGGGACCAATCCATTGCACTCTAAAAGATCTTGATCATTCTTGAAATTCGCTTTAGTCCAGAATAGTGGTGATTCCATATTGGTAAAAAAGTGAATAAAGTAATTTCTGGGAACTTGAGAGGGAAAGTAAAATCTACCATAAAATGGGAAAACTGGGGAGAAAAGCATGACAAATACTAAATCTTTTTTGGAAGAACAAGGAAAGTATGAACTTCCTGAGTCCTCATGATTATTTCCTCTTCTCTTTAGGAAGAGCTCAATTTTTCAAACTGGAGAGAATTTGAACATGAAGCACTTCCTGGAGAAAGGGTTAAGTGAGAAACTGAAATACCTGAGTGCATTTCCGCTGCTCTCCACTACACCTCCAGGACAAATAAGGATGAGTTGTCAAGTTAAATACAAGCAGTCAAGTGACTGAATTATAATTTACTCTGTGCTCAATTTAAATTAGTGTGAGGCTATTAAAATATACAGTATAAATACGGCAATTCATCACAAGCTGTCATGGATGACTTCATTTATTTGCTGGAGTGGCACACGCTCCACTAAAGGGAAGGAGAGCAAAATCACAGGTCAAATTAAGTCGCTGTTCTGTTTTAATTCGCTTATTTAATCTGTGGCGACATAATTGTCTTTTACAGTATGTACAACTCAGAAAGGAAATTTGGGAGGATTACAGTCAGTATACAAATGATTAATCAAATGGTCCATTTAAACGCTACTTTAAAAGCAGCAGAAACCCAAAGCAGTCAAAGAATGATAATCAGCATGTGCTACATACAAGGCTAAATTTCCTGTACGGTGGGTTTTTCCCAATTAGAAAATATATAGTACAAGGGAGACTTTTAAGCTCCACTCTTTCAAAGATTTTACAGACTACATTAACAGTATAAAAAGGTTCTATTTGCAAAATGGCTAAGAGTATTTTTATTTGTTTTCTGCTCTACTTGTTTGCAATCGTCTTGCTTAACTACATTTCTCCCACCACTGTCAACCCCCAAAAGCTAGTTAGAAACATGTATTTAGATACAGTCATCAAATAGTTATCTTTAAAATAGCACTAGTAACATTTTCAAAGTACTCTCTTTGAGGCATTTTTTTTTTCTAAATTCAGTGATATAAATTAAAAATTCAGGGTACTTGTATTCTCCCCAAAATTCAACTTGCTTTTTATAATATCTGAAGTGGTATTTTCCACCTTTGAAGTCTGAAGTGGTAAACACTAATATGCTTAGACACTGCAATAACTTTTGGGCAAAAAAGTCTAAAAAATAAGAACATTTACAAGCACAAAAATTAGAAATATTTTGAGTAGGAAGAGGAAAGTAACACATTTTCAAGGACTCTCATCTAATTGATCCCACATGACATTAAAAATATGGGTGAAAATGATCATTTGACTTGGGAAATTAAATTTCCCTCATCGTTCTATGCAGGCATCAGAGCCCTGCAGGTGATTCCGTTTAGACAAGGACTGTGATTTGCTGCTCTTCGCAATCCCTCTATGACACTAGACAGCCTGGTTTCACAGCTGAGGTCACTAAGAGGTTCAAGTGACATGCTTGAAGTCACACAAAAGTCAGGAGGGGTTCAGGAAAAGATCAAATGTGCTTCTAACTCTTAACCTTTCATTTCTGCCCTTAATATAAAAAATGCTAAGAAATACTCTGGGTGAGAGCAATGAACACAATGAATACGAAGAACACTATGGGATATTTTGTTTGTGAACCAAGCTTGCTTTCAGGATATTACTTTAAAACATGAATGAATGAACTAAAGAATAAATGAAATACTAAAGTTTATGTATTCAGTTAGTTGTTCAACAAATTACGTGTTGAACACCAAGTCATGACATGTAGTGCTCTATATTACACTCTATATGCAAGGTTCTACATAAATCAATGACTAAGACAAGAAAATAACAAGACCTGTTCCCCACTTTCAAAGACATTTCAGTGTACTAGGGGAAATGTACACGTATACTATTAGAACACTAGAAGTCACCATGTGATGACACCCATAAGCGACACATTCAGAGAATACAAGATAGGTCCGAAGGAGAAGGTGGTAAGTGATAGATCTACCAGATGTAACAGGATCTATTCAAGCCAGCTCAAGGAGGAGCAAGCTTTGGAGCTGACCCATGACGGGTGCTGAGGATTTGGATAGGTTGGAAAATTGGTGAAGGCATTCTAATTAGAAAGAAATACATGAATAAAAGTGTTGAAGTAAGAAAGTACTTGGGTTCAGATAAGGCAACGAGTTCAACTTAAAAGCAGCACAGAATTCAGACACATAAGATAATGCTTTAGAAGTAGGCTGAATACGTATTGTGCAAGATCTTGAGTTCCATCCCATAGAGCTTTTAGTTTACTTGGAAGTAACGCAGAGCCTTTGAAGACTTTTGAGAAGGGAAGAAATGTGACCAGAGCTATGCTTTAAGAAGCCAAATCCCAAAGTACTGAACAGAAATACAGAACAGAAGTTAACAGCATGGACTTGATTGAGGCAAGACTTCCCTGGGTACAAAGCTAGTTCCCATTACTTATTAGGTGTGGGACTAAATTATTTAAATATTCTGTACCTCAGCTTCTGCATCTGTAAAATGAGGATCCATAATAGTAGTAAATGCAAAAGGTCATGGTGAGATTTAAACATGGAAAATGTACATAGAGTGCTTAGCAGAGTTTTTTGTTGTTTAGTTCCTAAGTCTTGTCTGACTCTTTTGTGACTCCATGGACTGTAGTCGACCAGGCTCCTCTGTCCACAGGATTCTCCAGACAAGCACACTAGAGTGGGTGGCCATTTCCTTCCCCGGGGGGGTGTTCCTGACCCAGGGATTGAACCTGGGTCTCCTGCATTGGCAACTGGATTCTTTATCAGTGAGACACCAGAGTAGACACCAGAGTAGCTTGTGTGTGAGCGTGTGCTCAGATGCTTATTTGTGTCCAACTCTTTGCAACTCCATGGACTGTATCCTGCCGGGTTCCTCTGTCCATGGAATTCTCCAGGCAAGAATACTGGAGCAGGTTTCCATTTCATACTCCAGGGGATCTTACCTACCCAATGCATCTCCTGCATCAGCAGGTGGATTATTGACCACTATACCACCTGGGAAGCCCAGACACCTGCTTAGCATAATACACATGATCTATTGGACTTCTGTAGCTTCTATTTTTGAGAGAACAATTTAAAAGCTGGTCAAGAGACATGTCTGCCAAGACGCAAAAATAAGTGCATGGATTAGCACAGTGATAAGAACGGAAAAGATACTAAAAAATAAATAAATAACAACAAAACAGAAAAAATCAACAAGCTTCCAGAAATTAGACCTCAACTAAAATAGGACAGTGATCTCTGAGAGATGGAAAACCAATGAGATGAGTCCTATGACAGCTTAGTGACTAGAAAAGAGTTTTTAGGACCCAGGCAGGGAGGGGAATCTAGGGGAGCTCAACCACCTCCCCAAGCTGAGAGAACTGGGAGTTCTGAGGAGGCCAAGGCAGCTAGAATTCACTGGCAGAAGAGCAAAAGGAGACAGCTACAGAAAGCTGCAGAGGGCACCTGGAGTCTTTAGCTGAATAATGATTAGCACACAGATGTCAGGAAACTACGTGAGGCAAGGGAAAGAACCTCAAGAAAGAACCACAAGAAATAATCTCCAGACCTCACACTTGGAAGAGTTTGTGTTCCCACAAGGCAGGATGAAAAACCTATGTTTGCCAAGGCATTGGGATAGAGTATTCAGAAGACTACTGCTTCAGTTGACTGGGGAAAGTTAGCTCTAGACTAACCACTGGAAAATTCTGAAAGAGATGGGAATACCAGACCACCTGACCTGCCTCTTGAGAAACCTGTATGCAGGTCAGGAAGCAACAGTTAGAACTGGACATGGAACAACAGACTGGTTCCAAATCAGGAAAGGAGTACATCAAGGCTATATACTGCCACCCTGCTTATTTAACTTCTATGCAGAGTACATCATGAGAAACACTGGGCTGGATGAAGCACAAGCTGGAATCAAGATTGCTGGGAGAAATACCAATAACCTCAGATACGCAGATGACACCAACCTTATGGCAGAAAATGAAGAACTAAAGGGCCTCTTGATGAAAGTGGAAGAGGACAGTGAAAAAGTTGGCTTAAAGCTCAACATTCAGAAAACTAAGATCATGGCATCCAGTCCCACCACTTCATGGAAAATAGATGGGGAAACAGTAGAAACAGTGGCTGACTTTATTTTGGGGGGCTCCAAAATCACTGCAGATGATGACTGCAGCCATGAAATTAAAAGACGCTTATTCCTTGGAAGCAAAGTTATGACCAACCTAGACAGTATATTAAAAAGCAGAGACATTACTTTGTCAACAAAGGTTCGTCTAGTCAAGGCTATGGTTTTTCCAGTAGTCATATACGGATGTGAGAGTTGGACTATAAAGAAAGCTGAGTGCCAAAGAATTGATGCTTTTTAACTGTGGTGTTGGAGAAGACTCTTGAGAGTTCCTTGGACTGCAAGGAGATCCAACCAGTCCATCCTAAAGGAGATCAGTCCTGAATGTTCGTTAGAAGGACTGATGTTGAAAGCTCAAACTCCAATACTCTGGCGAAGAGCTGACTCATTTGAAAAGACCCTGATGCTGGGAAAGATTGAAGATGGGAGAAGAAGGGGACGACAGAAGATGAGATGGCTGGACAGCATCACTAACTCAATGGACATGAGTTTGGGTAAACTCTAGGAAATGGTGATGGACAGGGAGGCCTGGTTTGTTGCGGTCTATGGTGTCGCGAAGAGTCAGACACGACAGAGTGACTGAACTGAACTGAACTTAACCACTGGGCTGCTACTATCTAATAAAGCATAAAAGCAAGTCTTGAAAGGACCAAAGTGTTTCAGATTCACTAGACAGCTCCTCAGAATAAAGCTCAAGGATATTTACAGGAATGTACCTATGCTATATGACTGGTATGCAATAAAAAATTAAAAGGTATTAAAACAAATAAAAAATACAACCCAAAATACAGAGAAAAAGCAACCAGTCAAAACTGACCCTAGGATGATAGTTATGGTCGAATTAAGAGACAAGACCATTAATTGAATTATCATAACTATATTCCACATAGGCAAGAAGGCAGAAGAAAGATAGAGCATGTTAAGTAGAAACATGGAGGATGTAAAAAAGACCCATATAAACTTCTAGGGATAAAAAGTACATCTGAAATGAAAAAATATACTGAGCAAAATTAATAACAGGTTAGACAATGCATATGAAAGAGTACAAACCTGAACATTTGACAATAGAAACTATCCCAAACTGAAACACCAGAGAGAAAAAAAGGCTAGAACAAACAAACCACAGAGCATCATTTTGCTGTGGGAAACCTTCAACTGAGATAACCTCATGTCAGAGCTGGACCATAAAGAAGGCTGAGCACCAAAGAATTGATGCTTTTGAACTGTGGTGCTGAGAAGACTCTTGAGACTCCCTGGGATTGCAAGGAGATCAAACCAGTCAATCCTAAAGGAAATCAACCCTGAACATTCACTGGAAGGACTGATGCTTCCAATACTCTGGCTACCTGATGCGAAGAGCTGATTGTTTGGAAAAGACCTTGATGCTGGGAAAGATTGAAGGCAGGAGGAGAAGGGGATGACAGAGGATGAGACGGTTGAATGACACCACCAACTCAATGGACACGTTTGAGCAGACTCTGGGAGATGGTGAAGGACAAGGAAGCCTGGCTGTAGTCCATGGGATTGGCAAAGAGTTGGACACAACTGAGTGACTGAACAACAACTTCAAGTAACCTAATATATATGCAATTTAAGTTCCCAAAGGTGAGGGAATACGTGAAGAAAATAATGCCTAAAACTTTTCCAAGTTTAATTAAAGTTAAAAATCTACAAATCCAAAAATCTCAACAAATCCTAAGTACATGAATCATGAAGAAAATGACACAAAAACTCACCATAACAAAACTACATCAGAGGGACTTCCCTGGTGGCACTAGTGGTATGAACCCGCCTGCCAATGCAGGAGATGTAAGAGATATTGGTTAGATCCCTGAGTAGGGATGATCCCCTGGAGGAGGATGTGGCAATCGACTACAGTATTCTTCCCTAGAGAATCCCATGGACAGAGGAGCTTGGAGAGCTACTGTCCTTGGGGTTGCAAAGAGTTAGACACGTCTTAAGTGACTGAGTATGCACAGTGATTTAAAAAAACCTTAAAAGCACTCAGAGAAGATGTCAATTCTAATGTACAGAGGAATAAAGATTTCTAAATGACAGTACAGTAAGCTTTTCACTGGAAACAACATGAGCCAGAAAACAGTAAAGCAAAATCTCTACAATACTGAAAGTAAAGCACAATTAAACTAGAATTCTCTATCTGGTGAAATTGTTTTCCAAAAATTAAAGTCAAATATACACTTCTCAGACATGCAACAGCTGAAAAAATTCATTGCCAGGAGACTCATGCACTGTAAGAAATGTAAAAAAAGGGAGTCATTCCCTTTTTTTACAGACAGAAGCAAAATGATACCAGACGGAAATCTGGATTTGTACAAGGGAATACGGAACACCGGAAATGGTAAAAAGGTGAGTAATTATAAAATAAATCTATTCTTACATTTAAAATGCCTTTAAAAAATACTATCTAAAGCAAAATCAGTAACAATGTATTTTGGGGTTTATAACATGAGTAAGTAAAACGTACAGTAACAACAACAAAGGCCAGGATGAGGGAAATGAAAGTACACCACTGTAAAGTTCTCACACTATAGGTCGAGTGGCACAATATTACTTGAAGGTGGACCTCGGTAAGTTAATGATGTATCCTATAAACTTTAAAGCAACCGTTTTTTTTTAAAGGACATAGACACAGAATAAATAGAAAACAAAGAGCAAATTGATATACTCGAATCCAACCATATCGATAATCACATGAAATGTAAATGATCTAAATACCTCAATTAAAAAGCAAAGATAATCCTACTGGATTAAAATACAAGACCCAGCTATATGCTGCCTACAAGAAATCCATCCCAAATATAAAGATACAACAGGTTAAAAGTAAAAGACTATATCATGTGAACACTAGTCAAAATAAAGCTGATGTAGCTATATTAGTATCAGACAATATACATTTCAGAGTAAAGAATACTACCATGGATAAAGAAGATCACTTTGTAATGATAAAGGGGCCATAAAATCCTAAATAGCCTAACAGATCTACAAAAAAATATGAAGTAAAAAAAATGATAGAACTGCAAGGAAAAAAATAGACAAGTATACAATTATTGTTATATATTTCAACACCCTGTTTTCTTATTGATAGGACAAATAGATAAAAAGTCAGTAAAGATACAGAAATTTGGAAAAACATTATCAGACAACTTAACCTAATTGATATTTATCCCACATCCTATACATCAGACTACACATTCTTTTCATGTGCACAGGGAACCCTTATGAAGAAAATTCACATGCTGGGCCAAAAGATAAATATCAATAAACTTAAAATAATTCCAATTACATGAAGTATGTTACCTGACCATATGGATTTAAGTTAGAAATTAGTAACAGAAAGATATCTGGAAAATCCCCAAATATCTGGAAACTAAATAACACTCCTAAGATTTAATGAAAAAACTCAGCCTGTTTTAAAGCAAATAATGACACTTTTTTTTTCTCTTAGATTATGACTAGTCCTTTAGGATTGCCTGGAGATCAAACCAGTCAGTCCTAAAGGAAATCAACCCTGAATATTCATTGGAAGGACTGACGCTAAAGCTGAAGCTCCAAGACTTTGGCCACCTGATGTGAAGAGTCAACGCCCTGGAAAAGACTCTGATGTTAGGAAAGACTGAAGGCAGGAGGAGAAGTGGGTGACAGAGGATGAGATGGTTGGATGGCATCACTGACTCAATGGACATGAGTTTGAGCAAACTCTGGGAGATGATGGACAGGGAAGCCTGGCATGCTGCCATTCATGGGGCTGCAGAGTCAGATATGACTGAGTGACTGAACGACGACCAATATACAGACAAAATGCTTTTTGCCTTCACTGCCAAGAAGCTCAGGGCTAAACAAAAGTTTAAACACAATAATTATACCTATTCAAATCATTCATTCATTCAACTTGAGCTTCTAACATTTAATTTTATAAAATCAAGGGATACAAAGTGAATATGATATAGTCCCTGTCCTGTAGCTCAGTTTTACGGTTAGGTGTAGTGAACAGTATATTTGTAAAGCCCTACTGTTTTCCTTTATTGAAGGTCTCTATTTTAACAGTCTTTTTAAAATGTGTCTTTTCTTTTAAATTGCTTTTAATCCTTTCCAGAGATAACTGTTGGCCCCTTGCCACATGCAACTAAATAATCATGCAGAAGAATTTTAATATCAGCCTAGGTTAAACATAATTGAAAATGTATGAAATTATGAAAAATTATAATACAGTTGCAAGGCCAAATAGTGATGCTTTGGGGGTGATTTGTAGCAGTGCTCCGCTCTCCTGGAATAAACAAACTGAAGTTGATTAACATCATTGGCAACAGTCTAGAAGTTTTGACATCAAAGGAATAAACAAATAACTAGACAAAAAGGAAAACAGTGCTGAGTTGGTGGAGGTGACTTTGAGTGAAGATGGAGCCAGAAGGCACAGAAAGGACAACTAATGCTAAGCTGGTACCACAGAGCTGTGCTCAAGTGAACTCATGGAGGCTGAGGTGGAGCCTGAGTTCTAGAGTACTTACCCTGGGAACTGGCTCGACTCAAGGCTCCTCCTTTTTAAAAGGTGGGGCCACGACAGATGATCTCTAAGGTCTCTTTCAGTTCTACAATTCTGTGAACCTAGTTTGGCTGGAATATCAAAGTAAACGTCCCAAGAAGGAGCTCTGTTGGAGCGCCCCACCAAAAGCTATTTAAATTATTAAAACTAGACTTGATAATACACATAACACATCCTCAGTGCTGGATTAAGTGTGGCATGGGAGAACAATTCTGGATTGCACAGCAATCAGGAGACTTGAGTCTGTTTTGATCTGACTTTACTAAAAGATACAACACACTGCAGTTTAATCACTCTTACTCTTAGTTTCCTAGGTTACATAAAAGATTCAGAAATACATCTATATGCTCACTGTGGACAGCTAAGAAGGCATCTTGGAGATGGACCTTGAAAGGATCCATAAAAGTCAAAAGGATGGGCAGTGCTAGTAACATGTATCCAGGCTGCACGGTGTAGGAGAAGACATGTGCTTTGAATTGATGCAGTTGTTTTAAATCTTGGTCTTGGCTCTTCCATCTGGGTGACCTTGGACAGTTCAGCTTTCTCAGTGCCCTCAAATCTAAAATAACAGGCTTACTTTATAGATTTAAAAATTAAAGATACGAGCTACATAGAATCAAGCATTATATCGGGCATATAGTAGTCATTCAAAAAATAAAAAGCTCTCATTACTAAGAGACTGAGGATAACAGGCATTCCACAGAGCAACAGGCAGGTAAAGCAGAGGATGTAGCTGGAAGGTGTGTAGGAGTCTGTCTGTAGAGTGCCTAACTAATCAGGGGAGTGAGGGATGAAGCTGGCCTCACCAGTCTGTTAGCCAAAAGCCCAGTTTGCAAGTGGAGTTCTATGGATTTGAATTTGAGGTAGTACAGGGTTCAGTCAGAGGTGCAATTCAGAGACTCCACAGGGAAATCTGAGATAAAATGATGGGAAAATCAGGCACCAACAGCCAAGGCCAGAAATTAAACTCAAAGTAGCACGGGCGAACTGGGATCTTGGAGTACGGCAGGGATGGAGTATGGATTATGAACACAACGGCAACAAGCGAGGATCATCTAAGGTAACGGCCTAGAACGTCCCTGAGTTACGTGCGCTTGACTCTATTCGATGGTGTGGTGTTAGGGTCTCTCAGAATGCCGTAAAGAAGGGAGGCAGACATCATAGGCCTTATGTTGTATACTATTGGGGCTGAGGGAAGAGGCATGCCAAGATAGTGATGCATCAGGTCTGGGGTTCAACTTCTCAACTCCAGTGGCCAGGTGAAAGGTACAGTGAAGAAGTTCCTATAAACGTCTAAATACGACGTATGTGAGCCTGATACAAGGCAAAGGCAATGAGGATGAGAACAGAAAGAAAGTGACACACGGAAGCATTTCACGGGAAATTTCTGACAGGACATGGTGACTTATGGGATGTGGTAGATGAAAGAAAGAAAGAAGTGAACAACTATGAAGTTTTTGAACTGTAAGATGAGGAAGACAGTGGTGCAGTGAGCAGAGAACATGGAAAGAGCTATGGGCGATGAGGGGTCGAATCACAGTGGGAAGATCCTGAAGGTCACAGCAGGGCCAGAGCTTCCACCAGCCACCACCCAAACCTTAAACCACTTCATTTCCTCTTTGACAATACCTATGATTCAAGCTAACAGGGGTCATGGTGGGAGAGAAGGCAGTAAGCATCAAAAAATTCATGAATTTCATAAAACTTATCTAGCACTTACCTTTACAGCTAGTATTTTCCCACTTGGGACATGATATGCTCTATGGAAAGAAAAAAAAATCACTTGGGATTACTAAACAACCTTCAAAATGGCTAAGGACATAATATAAATATGAATACATCCTCAGTAAGAGAAATATGATACTTTCAGAGAACACTAATAACAGTGGTAATTTACATTTCTATTGAGGTTCATGGTTTACACAATGATTCATTATGTACTACCTTAAAATAACACTGAGTTAATTCTGGTATTATTATCCACTTTTTAGAGCCCAGAACTCTGAAGCATAGAGAAGCTAAGCAGTTTATCAATGGCACAAGTTAATAAAAGGCAGAACTAGACATCAAACCCAAGTCTTCTGGCTCCAGATCCCTTACAACATACTGTCACGGTATGTGGCAGTGTGTTCTCTGCTAAGCACGGTACAGAGCCAAATAAAATGGGAGGTTTCCCTTTCGTTTATCTCAATTATATACACAGATAAACTGCGTCCCTACATTCCATTAAAATAATCTCAAAACACATGACTTAAGATATAAATTCATATAAGAAGTCATAGAGTTACAAGGATCAAGTATGACAGTTATCTTTTTCTAAAAGCTAGCATCTCTCAGTATTTTTCAGAAAACTACAGAACAAGGCTTTCCTGGTGGCTCAGTGGTAAAGAATCTGCCTGCCAATGCAGGAGACATGGGTTCGATCCCTGATCTAAGAAGATCTCACATGCCATGAAGCAACTAAACCCTTGCACCCCAACTGTTGAGCCTGTGCCCCAGAGCTTGGGAGCCGCGACTACTGAGCCAGGTGCTGCAACTACGGAAGGCTGCGCGCTCTAGAGCCCATGCTCTGCAACAAGAGAAGCCACTGCAAAGAGAAGCCCACACTCTCAAACCAGAGAGCAGCCCCTGCTCGCCACCACGAGAGAAGAGCCGACTCAGCAAGAAGACCCAGCGCAACCAGAAATAAATAAAATTACATTCTTAAAAAACTTCAGAGACCAGTTCAAATGATCAGATACAGTGAAATAATTACAATTTAAATCAAGCAATATGAATACATTTGTGAAAAATACTAAGGGAATAATGTTTGCAGAAATAAAATACCATTACATCTCATCAAGACTTTTTGTGTGAAATGAAATGTGTGCCCATGTACTGCACTGACTGCACATTCTGACCACTATCCAGAAACAGTATGTTTTAAGTAAAATTTCAAAACAAACCACATAACACAAACAAGCACTTTTTATGGCAAGTTCATATAAGTATAAAGAAACAAATTAATTTGGAAGAAGTAAAATCTTGCTCCACGAAAGATTTCACATATTAGCCAAGATCAAATTGGTCTTCTCTTAATCCAACTAATATTAAGGTGTAACTGGGGTAGGAAAGATGTGGGTGAAAGAAATTTAGCTTCTCAGGAATTTCTCATCCTTACATGCTAAGCTGCAAACTACATTTTCCAGGCTCCCAAATTTTACTGGATAATGACTTAGCAGTAAACACTTGTCATTTCCTTTATTGTTTTAATTGAGATATAATCGACATACAGTATTAGTTTCAGGTGTACAACATAATGATTCAATATTTGTATATACTGTGAAATGATTATCACAGTAAATCTAGTTTACATCTATTATCACATAGAATTACTACAAAAATTGCTTATTTCATAAAATAAAAACAAAACATATATTCCATCATTATTAAAAATGATTACTAAATTTGGGATTTAGTAACACCATTTTCTGTTGTTTTGGCAGAAATAATCATGTGGTTGCTCTGAAATTTTTTAACAGCTTTATTGAGGCATAATTATATATGATAAAACTCACTTGTTTTAAACATACAACTCAAGATTTTTAGTATGTTTACAGAGTTGTGCAGTCATTGACAAGGGTTTTTAAAGTGACTGACTTATAGAAATGGTTCAAGTATTTGTAATTTTTCACACATAAAATGTTACAAATTCAGGTATGACTAAGAAAAAACATATATCAATATGTATATAAATCCATATATAGGACTGTTATAAAAAATTCATTCTGCTTCTCCTGAGTAGACAAAGGTCAAGACAATTATGGAAGGTAAACTTAGTCTTTATTTTATCAATTAATTATACAGAAATTCAGATCTATCTCACTATAGGAAAGGCAAGCTTATAAAAATCATCAATTGTTCACTTTACCAGAGAATACTTTAATCTATACAAATGTCTAAAGACTTTTTCTAAACACCAACCTCCCTATTATATATAAATACTATTCAACTGTAAAACTTAAATAATTAAAAAAAATTGTATACTTTGTATAAAGTGATATACATTTTCAAAAGTGGAACCCCTGTGTTATACTGGTTTTACAACAAATTACCACTTACTTTACTATGTTAACATAGGACTTTTACAATGTATGAAACTACATGTCATGATTTAATTCATGATATGTCTGAACTCATGCCATAAATTAATATATAAAAGCTTACACTGTATTTACTCAGTGCATGACAGAGAAGTTGCTGGCCTAAGCCAGTGTGAAGTGTGATTTGAAGGAATTTAGCAGCTTTATTCCAGGTAATATAACACGTAACATTTAATAATGATATACTATTTTTCCTCTCGAATTATCATGGTGTCTTCCAAAGTCAACATTTAAAACACTCTATATTGCAAAAACTGGAATGTAAAGATAAATAATTGAATGCATACACAAGGACTCAAAACAGTGTTGTTACACTGGACAAGGAGCAACACCTGGCTATATTAGGCTAATAGCAGTGATAGGGAAATGATTAGCAAATAATCGAGTACATACTACATACCACACGGACAGTTTAGCAACTTAATTAGCTTATCAAGAAAGCCGACCTATTCCAAAAGAAGGGTCTCCTATTTCCAAGTGAATTAAAACGGGAGACTTGATGATTTAATTATGATGCACGTTTATTCATCTGTGGAAGTTTGGGTTCAATTTTCGAGCAATAAAAACGCTGTGTGGCTTGGTTTACAGTGCAATGACAGTACCAAATTAACATTTAATTTTCAAGAAGAAGTGGAAGACAAAGGCTATGCCAGGTAAGAGTCAAGTGTGTCCCTTAACTTTGCAAATGGCATTCTACCCAGAGACAAGGAATTTGTTTAGTTTCAGTGGATACTGCATCTCAATTGTCTTGACCTTCCTCAACAACATTAACTGTAAAGTGATTAATGAAGTTTGAATGGAGGCTCTGGTTACACCAAAAGACAACTATACACCTCTGCATTGTTTTAATTAACAGCTAACACTTCAAATTAGCTTGCTGTTGCCACAGTAATTACCTGTTCCAATGAGTGCATGAAGGAAGCACTTTTATAAGTTAATTTTAGTGCTGAGTCCTTGAGCATTCCACTTTGTGACCAGCACAGAACTTCTGGGAATAGTACCAGCCCTTAAAATTGAGCACACAATCTATACACACTTTAGGACTGTAAAAGCTAAGTAGCCTGGTATAAATTTTTTGAGTATTTAAAATAACAAGAAAACCAGCAAAAGAGAACATCTATACTATTCATAC
Source organism: Dama dama (assembly GCF_033118175.1). Lineage (NCBI taxonomy): Eukaryota > Metazoa > Chordata > Mammalia > Artiodactyla > Cervidae > Dama > Dama dama. The sequence goes on from NC_083692.1 coordinate 86,907,796, forward strand.
TTTCTTTACTTTCTCTTTTCATTTGGAACAATAGGTTCCATATGAATAAACAAAAAAGTTGGTACCAACCCTTAATTTTGGTAGTACAAATTCAGACAATGTATTGAGCAAGTCAGTAATATTGAATACTGTCTTATCTAATCCCTCCCTTTTAAGGCAGAAATATCTAAAAGGTTAAAAAACTGGTCCAAGCATACACAGTCAATGGCAAAGATAAGACTGGAACTGAGGCAGAACATACGTATTCTAGGAACTAAAAAAATATGTGGTAATGTTTAAGTTTTCTTAACTGCATTCTAGAGCAGGGAAACTCAAAATTCAAAACCTACAAAGACACCGCCCTATTTCAATCAGGCTAAGGACCATCACACTAAATCTTTCCCAGCAAGGAAGCATTCTGCAATCACTGCCAACCTGTCAGGGGAGGGGGAGGAGGGAAGGCTGTATGCTGTAAGACACTGCCTGGGTTCTGACGCTAGCTCTGACACTTAATGTGAACATGGACTGTTATCAAACCTCACCTTGTCTCTTGTGCCTTAAGTCTGAAAAGGGGAAATTGGTCCCTATGTTATAGACTTGTGAGGTTTAGTGAGAATAAGTAAAGCATAGAGGACAACGCCTGGCACAGAGTAAGTGGGTGTTACACGTTAGGAAGCTAGAAAGTTTCCTGGGTAGTTGGGTGTTTTAAGAGTAAAACCATTAAAACAGACTGAAAAAGCTCTGTTTTCTGCTTCTGCAAATCTCCCTTATCCACAATACTTACTCTGCTCCACAAAACATCTTTCTGCCTCAGGCCCTTTCTACCTAAATCTCAGCTTGGACCACTCTTCCTTCAATATCCACTTGACTTGTTCCATCACTTCCTTCAGGTTCAGTGTTACTTCTCTGACTATCCTACGTAGAACAGCTCATTCTCTCTTTCTTTATTCTTCATAGAATTCATGAACACTCTACTCAATTTATTACTTGTCTCCAGTCACTAGAAAGCAAGCTCTGAAAACAGGGACATTTTGTTGTTGTTGCTCTATATGGCATCTCCAGTGCCTAACACTGTACTGGGCAAATTTTATAAATATTTGCTGAAAAAAGTAATAAACTGCCCTTTTAAAAAAATTATTGGTTTAGATTCTAAACCTATTAATATCCAATTTTTCTTTTCTTTTCTAAACTCATGAGCCCTTTAAGTATGACTGGGCTCATGAGTTTTTACATATGGTATTTTTTCACTGTTCAGTTGCAAATATTTTTGTCCCATTATAATGTGCTACACGACCCATAAATTATTCAGATGTGTGCATTTTAATTCTCAAATGAATGAGAGGTTTAACATTATTATTATTAATTTCTAAACTAATTATATTATCGCCAGAAAAAGTGATCTGTAAGTTACAAACTTAAGTGAGACTTGCTTTGTGCCCTAGTATATAATCAGTTCTTAAGTTTTCTATGCCTGTATATTCTCTCAATATGATTGATAAAGAGTTACATGATCATGTGATCAACTTGTTAATGATGATGTTAAAGTCTTCTATATCTTTAATTTTTATCTGTTTCATCTATTGATTACTGAAAGACAATTCTCCTACCATGATTGTGGATTTATTAAATTTTCCTTGTCAAGCTTTTTTTTTTGCTTTATGTATTTTAAGGTTATGTTATTAGCTATATACAAGCTTAAGACTATTATATATATATTTTCTTCTATCATTATATAGTAGTCCTTTCCATCTTCATCCCTAAAATTACAAAAAAAACCCCACAAAACTTTTTGCCTTAAAGTCTGCTTTGCCTTATGTTAATATAACCACACTAGCTTTCTATTGATTAATTTTTGCCTAATATCTTTTCCCCTACCTTTTCCTTTTAACCTTTCTCTGTCTTCATGTTTTAGGTATATATTCTAAAATAGTCGAAAACAGCAGATAGCTGTATTTTTTTAAGTTCCACTTGACCAATCTACTAACTGGCAATATCAGTCAACATATATCTATAATTATTGATACATATAGATTTATTTCTACCACCTTATTCATTTACTTTTCACCTCTCTCCCTCTACTATACTGGATTGTTATTATTGTTTAACTGCTAAGTTGTCCAACTTCTTAGCAACCCTGCAAACTGTAGCCTGCCAGGCTCCTTTGTCCATGGAATTATCCTGGCAAGAATACTGGAGTGGGTTGCTATTTCCTCCTCCAGGGGATCTTCCTGACTTAATTATCAAACCCGTATCTCTGAAGTCTCCTGCACTGGCAGGTGGATTATTTAACACTGTGCCACCTTGGAAGACCTGATACATGTACACAATCCCCTCTTTTTTGGATTTCCTTCCCATTTAGGTCATCACAAAGCATTTAAAAAACTATTTATTTGGCTGTGCCAAGTCTTAGTTGAGGCATGCAGGATCTTTTGAGTTGCGGCATGTGAGATCTAGTTCCCTGACCAGAGATTGAACTCGAACACCCCAAAATTGACACTAGAGAGTTTAGCCACTGGACTACCAGGTTAGTCCCCTGCCCTGTTTAACTGAGGCAGTTATTTCCTTTTCATCTTGTGAGGATACCACTGTCTTTCAGCTTTCAGTACTATTGGTGCAAGCTTGCTATCCACAAATTGCTGGCTGATAAATGCCACTGAAGGTTCTTGGACAGAAGAGTGGTATGATCAGGCTTTAAAATTCTTACTCTGGCTGCAGATTTCCACAATACTACTTGAAAGAGCAAGGAGCACTTAGAATGGTGTTACTATAGTCTACGTAAGAGGGTGTAATATGAATCTAGGTAGTATTATCAGATGTGGAAAAGGTGACATAGAGAGAAAACTTTGGCCAGATATAATTTATGACACATGGGGATGAGGAGGCTAAACCTAAAACTGCAAGCAAAGATCATAGAATTATGGTGTTTATTAACAGAAATAGAAGACTCTTATCTAGTCATCCTTAAATATATAATCCTGCACTTTTAGCTTCATGAGGGCAGAGACCACATCAACTTCATTCAACAATGTATATATAGCATCTAGCAAAATACTTAGCACATCATAGATACTCAAATATTTATGAGTTAATAAGTAAATGGTGTAGTCAGGAAAGGGGAGAAAGAAAAAGGAAACGGGGAACTAACAATTTCTAAGAGTCCACAGAATTATTCTGATTTTCATATGCTGTATGTAACATAAGTCACATTTCACAGATAATGACAGAAATGGGGATGTTAAGGTGATAAGAATTTATGAATGGCAGGTATAAGATTCAAATTCAGGTCTATTTCAATTTAATGCTTGTGTTCTTTCCAGTACAGACAGAGTATGCACAGGGAATGATTTGAAATAAGTTTACTTCAGGATAATGTGAGTGTTAAACATGGAATTCAGAAGAAGAATGTACTAAAATTCCACATATCATATTCCCTATTCTATGGCTTATATTTCCCTATTCTGTGGTTGATGCCAATTCATCCACTGGCATCAACTACTCTGATGTTTTATGACATGTCACATGTTGCTGTTAATATTATTTTTCTTCAAAAGTGTTATGTAACTTCACTAGTATAAGCTTCATTTAACTATACTGTAAACTCTAATTACCAAACAATACTATAAATTCTTAATATAGGGTCTGTATCTTATCCTATTTTATTGTAAGTTTCAAGTCAGGGTCAAGGTCCATTCTCTTAACTGCTATATCCCCAAATTCTACCACAGGATATGACACATTCTCCTCTTAGATACCTAGTTTTCGTATTTAATAAACAATGCACATCTCCAACTGCCAAGCACAATGGTGGGCACTGTGGCTGGGGTAGAGAACAAACCAGACAAGGTTCTTGCTTTCCTGGAGCTTACTTTCTAGTGGGGCAAGACTGAAAATAATCAAAAAAATACACAGTATGTCACGTAGCAGAAGTGCAACAAAAAAGAGTAAAGGTAGGGATATAGAGAGTGATCAAGATTAGGGGTATTTTTAAAAAAATATTATAGGTAGGAGGAAATTAAAGAATGCACTGCTCATTCAGTTATATGTGAGCAGTAAAGGAGTATACCACTTAGACAGTCAGAAAAAGAGGACTGTGGGCAGAGGAAATGTTGAGTTCAAGGCCTTAAGGTGGAAGTGTGTATTTGACATGTGTGTGGAAGTGGAAGAAGCAAGAAGACTAGGTGTGGGAGACAAAGTTAGAAAGGTAATGGGAAGACAGATTGTTTAGTACCATTTAGACCATGGTGAGGTCTTTGGCTGTCATTCTGAATGATACAAAAAGTCACAGAGTCATGTGGAGAGTTTACATTCAGAAAGATCATTTTGTCTGTCACGTAAAGAGAATGCTTTGTAGGAAATTAAGGACACAAACCAGAATAGTAGCTGGGAGACAAGAGATAATAGAGGCTTAGAATATGGTGGTAGGTCAGAGGTGGTCCGCTTGCTGAAACAGCTTTGAGGAAACACCAACAAGATTTGTGGGTTAATATAATGGATGGTCTGGGAGAAAAAGAAGAATGAATGACTGGAAAGTCTCTGTCATGAGCAGCTTGTAGAATGAAGTTTCCATTTACAAAGATTAGAAAAACTAAGAAGGAAAAGATTTTAGAAGAAACCAAGAACTCCACTTTGGGTAACTTTCAAATGCCTAAGACATTCAACTGGTAATTAGATATGAGTCTGAAGTTCAGGGCAGAGGACACGACTGGAGATATACATTTGGGCTTCATCAACATATAGATGATATGTAAAGCCATGAAACTACAAAATCTCACTTGGGAATTTTTAAAAAATATTTTTATTTATTTATCTGGCTGCATTGGTCTTGGTTAAAGCACATGGGGATCGTCAATCTTTGTTGTGACATGTGGAATCTTCAGTTGAGGCACATGGGATTCTTAGTTGTGCATGCAAACTCTCAGTTGCAGCATGTGGGATCTAGTTCCCTAACCAGGGATCAAATCCAGGCCCCTTGCACTGGGAGCACAGAGTCACAGCCAGTAGACCACCAGGGAAGTCCCTCAATTAGGAATTAAATCGAGATGAGGTATCAGGACTGGACCCGAACAACTCCAAATCCAGCAATCAGGGAGCTGAGATGAAATCAGTGAAGGCAATGAGCAGGTACAGAATGTATGCCAGCAACGGAACCCACAGAACAGTGCTCCCAAGGCCTGAATGTTGGCGCTACATCTCTGACACTAAGTGCAGTACCTCGCTCAGGGCAGGTACCCAAAAGCACATGTGACCAACTTAAAAAGCAATATTTGGGGACAAATGCAACGAATCTTATTATTTTCTATATGAAGACGGGTCTAGTACAATACACACAAGGTTAGAGGTGTGTTGACTTTCATCTAATTCCTAATAAGACTTTATTAAAAGATACATCAATCCAAAAAACTAAACAGAATTTCTATAAGAATCTTTAAAAGTGTGTAAGGAAAAGGAGAAACTTGAAAATGAAATGTTAAAAAGTCCTACATTCACACAGGACATAAGGGAGAAGCAACCTGTGTTCACATTCCAACATCTGGACTCCCACACAAAGTTATGTCATGTGTAAGATCAACTGCATCTGTGTTTTACAATGTTTACTGAAATTATTTATGCTTAGAATTTCAAATTCTAGGAGAACCGAAAAAATATGAATCGGCCCAGATGACTCCTGTTCACAAAATAAATAACCTAGAGCTGATCATATATTTTCTGATAAAGCTTGTACAATCTCATACAATTAAAGCAGGCATCTAATTTCTATGAAACAATTCTGCATATTAATTTCTAAATACTTACAAATCAAATTATTTTCAATTATGAGAAGAAAATTTATAATAGGGAATACTTATGCTTCTCTAATTGTGAGGTAGGATATAATTTAAGAATGGGGGACTGACCTATGATCTGACTGCAAATACTTCATGTTTCAGCATAAATTGTAATATGACATGGGATAAATGTCACTCTGTTAGTGAAACAGTCATCAAAATGACTACGGAAACACGACTCCTCCCTTTTTTTTTGCCTCGTAGAGCCAGGATTTCAAGAGTAATTGCATGTATGATGACTTTTAATCATGATAGCAAGACAAGAACACTAAAATGACGCATTGCCACTGCCCTGTGAAGGGGGAAGGGCAATTCTTTCACATACCATGTGGAATAAATGCCACTGACTCAAGTTCCACTCTCACAGAGCATACCGCATAAAAGGTAGTGAAAAGCGGGACGCAATTACTCTGTGAATTATTTATAGAGCACTATCAATTGTTGGAAATTCTCCAAATGAATGGGAAACTTAAGAAAAAAAGTCAGTCACTAAAATGGTGAAACTAGTAGTTAAGGTCTGGCTTAAGAATTACATACATACACAAACAAAACAAAAATATTTTGCTATTTTGTGAGATTAATTTTTGAAAAAAAAAACCTAGATGTTGTCTTTTAATGCAATGACATGCTTTCAGGAACCAAATGTAAACTAGCTATGGTTCAGTTAATGAAAATTTTGTTTTATTGTTTGATCATTTTAGAGATTTATTCTCTTGGTAGGTTTCTTTGGGGGTGGATTTTACCAATATGTCACATAACAAAATAGCCATCCACAGGGGAAAAAAAATTCAAATAGTTTCAGGGAAATCAACACTGACAGTTGTTGTCTCCCATAATAGATAAACACATTAGCCGGGCTCTAGCTGTTAAAATAGAAAATCCAAAGTAAACAGGAGTTGTAAAAAGCTTTCATGTAAACTGTACTAGTTCAAATAGCAGTCTATGGCAACGTTCCTTCTGCCTAAAAACCCATTACAAATGCTGACTACTGATTGTAAAATGATTTATGGTTAAGCAACAGGGTCCCCCAGACTGTCTAAGTATCAAATCAAACATGTTATTAGGTCGCACATAGTAACAGCTCTTTCAAGATGCTGATCATACACAGGGCTCACAAACCAACCTAATGTTTCTGGTAGGGTTAGAAAGAGTTCCAACCAGAGAAGAGCTATTTCAACTCTACATTTTATGATTTCTTCTTCTTTCTATTTCCTTTGGTTCTCTTTTTAACTCCCACATCTATCTCAAAAGTTAATGTGGTCATCACTTCCTCCATATTTCTTTCATAAGTTGATATAGCCTGATTCAAGCCTTTAACATCAACTAGAATAATGTCTTTCAATACATGGCCCAAGTACTTTTGAGATTAAGGAAGCTATAGTCATAGTGATCTCTTGATCAAAGCTTCTGAAAGAATGTTAATGGGCAAAACAGAGGCAAGAGAAAGCCCAATGATGAGGATGGGAAAAAAATGAGGCAACACATGTGGACGGAAACAAGAGTATCTTGAGGATTAATTAGCTAGGAAACTTCTTTCCTGAAATGGCTTGATTACAATATCATCTCTGCTCATAGTGGAAAGCTAACAATAAGTCACTTTCCAAAATGAGATACAAAAATCGCTATTTCAGAAAACCTCCTTCTACTAATAAGTAACATTCAATTGTGCTTTGTGGTTTATAAAAAGTTTTTTATATAAGGAAGCTATTTAAGTTGCATAAAAATGTGTAAGGCAGATATTCTCATTAGCCCCACTTTATATATAAGGAAACCAAGGCTTGGTGAGGTTAACGACTGCTTCAAGATTCTTATCTCCTAAGCTTTGGAGAACGTTTTTTGGAAAAAGTTGGCTTAACACTCAACATTCAAAAAACGAAGATCATGATATCCAGTCCCATCATTTCATGGCAAATAGATGGGGAAACAATGGAAACAGTGAGAAACTTTATTTTGGGGGGCTGCAAAATCACTGCAGATGGTGATTGCAGTCATGAAATTAAAAGATGCTTGTTCCTTGGAAGAAAAGTTATGACCAACCTAGACAACATATTAAGAAGCAGAGACATTAGTTTGCCAACAAAGGTCCATCTAGTCAAAGCTGTGGTTTTTCCAGTAGTCACGTATGGATGTGAGAGTTGGACTATAAAGAAAGCTAAGCGCCAAAGAATTGATGCTTTTGAACTGTGGTGCTGGAGAAGACTCTTGAGAGTCCCCTGGACTGCAAGGAGATCCAACCAGTCCATCCTAAAAGAGTTCAGTCTTGGGTATTCATTGGAAGGACTGATGCTGAAGCTGAAGCTCCAATACTTTGGCCACCTAATGCGAAGAACTGACTCATTGGAAAAGACCCTGAGGCTGGGAAAGATTGAAGGCGGGAAGAGAAGGGAACGACAAAGGATGAGGTGGTTGAATGGCATCACCGACTCGATGAATATGAGTCTGAGTAAGTTCCAGGAGTTAGTGATGGACAGGGAAGCCTGCAGTGCTGCAGTCCATGGGGTCACAAAGAGTCAGACATGACTGAGTGACTGAACTGAACTGAACTGACTGAAGCTTTGGATTGGGCTGTGGGTTCAAATTCCTCTGCAGCCAAATCCAATGCTTGTCCCAAACAAGCCTGTGTGAACATAATCAGGCTGCTTCTAGATCCTCTAATATCAGTTGTCTTCAAGGTTCTCTGGATATGGTCAGTGCTGGTTTTTAAAAAGCAATAGGGAAAATCGATTGAATGACTCACTTTTCAGAGTTGCATTAACTTTTTCAGGCCACTGGGGTACAATTTACTAAATTACCTCTCCTAGAACACTAAATAGTACCCTAGTGGGTCAAAGAGTAAATGCACCTCTGAAAAGTGAGCCATTTATCCCCTTCTTCCCTGTAGTACCAGGTGCAATCTGTCCCCTATGACAGAAATATTAACCAATTTCCATTAAAAACTCAAGAAATTGTCCCACACTAGAGAAAATGAGTATGGGAAAGCTTCCCTGGGAGAGGAAAACAAAACAAACAAACAAAAATCTCTCTTTTATAACCTTGCCCACAATACTGGTGAAAAGTCAACATGTATTTATATGAAAATACTGGGGTTTCATTCACTGAAGATTGAGTTTAATCAAGGCCTCAAAACACAACAAAAAACTAGAAATTCAAAGCTGATGGCTTTCAGCAGGGAGATGCACAGGACATCATGATAACTAGTTTCATCCTGTACTGCAGTATTTAAAAAGTAAAGCTCAAACATATATCTTGCGTGTGTAATACGATATATATCACAAATGGTGGTTCTTACACATATATCACTATCCTAGAGGTTATCCCTTTGACACAAAAAAATCTTCCTGGCTAGCAAATAAGCACATTATTGCTTTTAACCTTTATAAAGGCAAAAGCCTCTGAATACATTTCTGAGTTGCCTCAGGAATAGCTATTGAGTGATTTAACAGTTGCTAGATATCTTAATAAAGCTAAACTTTAAGTTTTCAGCACTGTTAGTCTCTTACTCTTCTGGAAGATGGCTATGCAATGAAAATAAGACAACTTTAATTTAAGAATCATCCAGCTTCTAATTAAACTGCCATAGGCAGCTGGTTGGATAAGTTTTAATCAGTTTCAATCACCTATTGATTGGTATACTGAAGCCTAAAAAATTAAAAGTAAAAGATGATTGGGGAATTGTCCCATCTCAGAACAACAGTACAGGCCTCTGTAAATAACTCCTCTTTTAACCATCAGCTAAATGAACACTTCAATACTGCAGTACAAAGTCTTCTGCAAAATTACTTTAACTAACAAGCAGAAATTTATCAGCTTCAGCCAAAATCAATGCTGAAATCAATTTGAACACTGGTTGTGTCTAAAGGGGCTCATTGGCAATTTAGGGAAATTACACCATGTAAATGCCTGTGCTTTAATTGAACAGTTTCATCAACTAGGCTGTGATTGCTGTCCATTCACTTATTTACTTTCACTGCAGCTACCATTCTGCAAAGGAATGGCTTTTGTCAGGCTGAAGAGAGGCACTTTATCTTCATTTTGTGCACTTTTGTGCACAACAGACTTCATGAAACTGGCATATCATGACTAGGGTCAAAACAAACCAGGAGGGACTTTTTCCTTTAACCTAAAAAATGAACAACACTCAAACTACCATCATACTTTATACCATCCAGGGAGAGTCTTCTTTAAGCAAAGAAAAATCTTTGCCTCTATGTTTTGGAAAACAGAAGAAAGTATTTGGATTCTAAACCAAATTCCACCATGCTCTTCTTTTTGAGATATCTATGGCGACTTCCAAAAACATATAAACTGCATTAGAACATTCTCTCCAAAAATTAAGTAACATTTTGTTTTACAAAGTCCTTTGAGATTAGTCAAGAGGAGCTGATTCTCCAACCTATTCAGAAAATTAAGGCCTAAAGACATCACATATATTTTTGAAGTAAGACTAATGAGAGGAGAAAGGGAGAGGGGTCTGCATGGGAGGAAGAAATCAGACTTGTTTGTAAAGATTAGAGGCCAAAAACATCTATAACACTCCAACAATGACAGATACACAAAAATACATATACAAAAGCACTCACAAGATCATGAGCAATGAAAAAAACCCAAAGATGCAATTTCTGCAGAACTATATGTGGAACTGACTGAAGTCTGGAGACAGGAATTAATGTTTTAAATACTGGGTTAATCACTTAGTTCAAAGATTACAAATTTCAGGGAAGGTGAGAAGAAAGAAGACAGCTGTTTGTTCATATGAGTCATCTGTAAGGTTCACGTGCCTGATGCAAAAAATAAGAATACAAAATACAGCTTTAGTATCTGTGCTAGAAAATGCCATCAGAATGTTTTAGGCTTTCACATAGTTTGCTTACCTTAGCTCCTGAGACAATCAAAATGTAATTGTTTACTAAAAAGGGCACTGGGAAAGCATCAAGAAATAAGCAAGCGTGACTTTCAGTGGTGGTTCTAGCCCTTGTCTTGCTTTAACTCCTCAGAGAAATCCCCTGATTTCAGGATTTCATCACAGGTTACACGATGTTGGTGACACCTATTCTACCCAGCTCATTCCAGCATTGCTGGCGTTAACCCTTGGCATGCGATGGTGGCCCAGGGTGGAAACAGAGACACAGCCATAACGATTCTGAGCATCCACTGCATCCTGGTACCCGAAGGCAGGGCCCTAAAACATTTTACTAGGCTTCCAGGGAAACAAGAGAAACTCCTCATTTGCCTTTCCAGTCAGTTGCCCGAGGCTTACACTCTGCAACACTAAAAGATTAACTTTCAAGAAAAGTTAAAAGGAAGAAAAAACAAATGGTGTACAGAAACTAAACTAGGTACATGTGTTGTAGTAAAAATTCACTCTGTAATTTTATCCCACCTATCATTTTCTCTACAACTATAAAATTTCATTGGCTATATATTTTGTTGCTCAGACAATGTAAAAATATATTTTATTCATAGTTCTTAGACAACTTTTCAGAAAACTTAATTATGGTTTAATCAGAGCTTTGTTTATTGACTATAGTATATTGTTACATTTTGTTTCTATAGTTAGTAGTCATAATAGAATCAGTATGCTTGAAAATCTTATACAATGTATATTTTCCAAGTACACTAAGCTTGTTAAAATACTATATTGATTGTGCCCTAAAGCAAGTTCTAATTTTGTCTGAACTATTCTTCATTCCATTATTTGAATTCACAAAACAAAAACCACAGTTCTGCTTTGAGCAATAATACTGTACATTCTTTTTCTTTCCTTCTTCTGTAGTACTGACTAGGAAAAATATGGAAAGTTTAGGATCAGATACATAATACAAAGTTGGAGCCCATTATACAGAGTGAAGTAAGCCAGAAAGATAAACACCAATACAATATACTAACGCATATATATGGAACTTAGAAAGATGGTAATGATAACCCTATATGCAAGACAGAAAAAGAGACACAGATGTATAGAACAGACTTTTGGACTCTATGGGAGAAGGCGAGGGTGGAATGACCTGAGAGAACAGCATTGAAACATGTATATTATCAAGTGTGAAACAGATCGCCAGCCCAGGTTGGATGCATGAGACAAGTGCTCGGGGCTGGTGCACTGGGATGACCCAGAGGGATGGGATGGGGAGGGAGGTGGGAGGGGGGATCAGGATGGGGAACACATGTAAATCCATGGCTGATTCATGTCAATGCATGGCAAAAACCACTACAATATTGTGAAGTAATTAGCCTCCAACTAATAAATGGAAAAAAAAATCAAAGTAATGTTTAAAAAAACTTGATGCTTAATACGCAGAGCTTAAGTCTCTATTGCTGTTTCCCCCTCTCATTTAGTAACCTGCTCCTCCAGTTCAGTTTTAGTGCACAAATCAGAACCTAAGTGTATTCGACTCCAGTAAGTCAGCAATTTAACAGGAACATGGTCTCTTATAGCAAGGTAACCAAAGACAGAGCAATGGAAAAAAAAGAAAAACAAAACTGTGGCAGAAAGTTATACACAATAAATGCGGTTTGTATTTCCCAGTGAATTATTTTCCAAAAAAGCAATTTAAGTAAATACCCTAGATGCTATGGTATACAAATATCTGCCTGTGCTATATGCCAACCAAGAGCCTTTAATTTTCTAACACATCAGATACTGTAAAATAGTTTAGAAAAATTTAATGTGTCTTACAAATCAAGAAATGCTCCAACTCCTCTAGTACAACCATAGAATTAATCTCAGGATCCAATTATTAAATTCAAAGCTTTTGATACATAAAGAGACCCAAAGGATAGACCAAATAACAAGTTATGTTGCCATAATTCTGTCAGTGAAGTAATGGTTGTTTTAACATCTACTAAAAAGCCTCTAAAATTAACAACTAGAGATGGTGCATCACTGACTTTCAAGATCATATATTAATTTAGATCTCACATTGAAAAATAATTTGGGTTAAAAATTGAGAAACGTAAAAGAGTGTAGATGACAAAAAGGAAAACCGTGGCTTGAGAAGTAAGCCCAAGTACTGATGTAGTGTCAGAAGAAATTTGAGGTGGACAACTCGATGTTCTGATACTGAGTTCTAATCTTGATTTGACCATGGGCATGCCACTTAACCCTTCCAAGCTTTATCCTTCTCACTAGTAAAAAGGGGCTAAGTATACAGACCATGCTTCTTGGCAAGGATTTAGTGAGCTCTCAAAGATCCCACATGATCAGGCTCCTTCCCATTTCTCCACCATCCCCCGAGCTTGCTCTACTCCAATTCCAACCACACGCCTAGACACAACACCTTCACACCCATCTCAGGGCATTCTCCACAGCAGTTCCTTCTGCCTGGGTTCTAGATTCCCAGATTCTCCCATGACTGGCTCCTTCCTGTCCTTCAGGTCTCAGCTCCAATATCCCCTCCTCAGATAAGCCTTGCTGAGCATTCTTTACAGCACTTGTAAGGTCTGGTATCATCTCACTTCGGTATTCATTTTCTTGATTGCTGTCTGTCTGCCCCCCCCCGCCCCAGAACAAGCTCCAGGAGCACTGGCCACTTGTGTTATTCACTACTGGATGGCTTTGGCACAGAGTGACTCTTGGTGAGTATATGTTCAATGAATATCCAATAAGCAAAATCTAAAAGAACAAAACCAAATGATACTTGACATTAAGATTCTTATGGTAGCTGAACGCTAAATTTCATTCTGGAACTTTAGACCTTTGCAGTCATTTCATGTCCAGTCTAGGTAGGAATTCTTTTCTCAGCAGTCCTGAACACTAAGCCATATCATTCTGCTTAAGGTAGACGCCAGAGCCACCCAGCGATGCACAATACTTCGCGTCTATCCTGAGACTGTGAAGACTGTCTCTGCAGCTTAATTCCTAAAACACCAAGTGTCTACAGTAGGTAGGGAGTGGTACTGGGCTCTGGAAAGACATCCGTCCAAATGACCTCTAGGGAGGACAGGCCAGTGGGAAGAAGAGCAGAAAGAGTACGTGGCTCACTCTAACCAAAGGCATTGTCACACAGACGTTCAAGACCAGCAATCTGAGGGGGCCTTCAGAAAAACCTGCTCCTCTGTCCACAGGAATGCCCTTCAGACTTTATGTCAGTTGTCATGGGACCTCTTGATTTTCTCTCATGCAGATAAAAGGCAGCCAACTCCTCTGATCACTTATCAACTCAAATAACAGTTCCTCCATGAGGCCCTTTCTGATTCCTCCTGAGGAAAGAGCTAAAAGTCATCACTCCCTCCTCACCCGCAAGGGCCTGTGTGCCACAGAGACACATGGCCTAGACTGCGAGGCCCTGCACTTACCTATCGACAAGACGTCTCCCTCCATCTGGACACAGGCCGATGAGAGCCTGCTCTCCCCAACAGCTGACACAGTGCCCTCCACACGGCACATGCTCAGAAGGCACCCACTAATGAACGAAGGAAGACTGGACATGCACAATGTCCCAGGCCCCTGTTTATTCTCCCCATGCTCCTCTGAGTGGTCTCTGAACTGTCCATCTCTCTCTGGAGTCAGTACCCAGAACTAGACACGAAAATCCAAAAGTTACACCCTGGGAGACAAAGTCAAACCGGGATGCTCTACGCTCTTAATGCACCCAGAAGATAGATTTTAATGGAAACTAGACCTCTTCCACCCTATAAAAACAGAAGTGTGCTAATGCTTATCTGTTCTTAACCACTTCTGCTGAGGACTTTATATTTCTTTATAAAGAAAGCACTTTTATTAAAATAAAATATTAGAAAGAAGTCTTGCTACTTCAAAACTATTCTTCCCTGAAAGGAGATAGGGTTGAAATACTTCGATTCAGCAAATTCTTACTTGAAATATTACCATAATGTATTGATTTTTACCAGACTCAATTGACTGAAAAGTTGTTTGTATAGCAATATTGGCCAAACCAATATACTAGAACAATTTTGTTACCCATAGTAATCAAGTGTATTTCTGAAGTATAATTATACTGTCATAAAAATAAAGCCAAGATACCCTTTTCCAAGCAATAAAACAATAAGGGCTATAAAACAGGAAGAAGAAAAGGCTAAATAAATGAGATTTTTTAAAATGAAATTTAGTGTCTTTCAGAAATACCCCCACCTCTTCTTCCTTCCCTTAAGCCAAGGTTAGCAGAAAATGATCAATACTTCAATCTCAATAAACTATTTCAATAATAGTTAATTCGGGTGGAAACAGAGTCTGAAAATCTCTGCTCAGTGACCTGTGACAGCCTGTCATGTTGGCTGGACGCCAATAATCCATCATTGCTGTAATGAATGTGAGCATGTGTGAAGTGATGGGAACGTGGAGATGGGGCAGCAAAGGTGGGAGAGGTGCAGAGTCAGGCGCTCAGGTTCATTCTTCAGGTTCTAATCAATACAGTGCACATTACTGTATGAAACAAACCTGTAACAGTGAATGCTGAGAGAGGGACGTGTACATAATTAATTTTATTTGACAAATGCTTATTGATTTTCTGAAAATATTTAATATCCTTGCTTGTCACATGATACTATAATACAATTCAGCCATATACAAGTATTTAATTTTACATTAAGATGATGTCTTATTTGCTAGTTTAAAATACAATCCTGGCTGCAAGGAAAAGGCACTTCATTTGATTGGAAATTTAAAGTTAAAATAAATCAAACAATCACCCTAGCTCTTGGGTCAATATCAAAACCATTTAAAAACTACTCTTAATTTACAAGACGCACTTCAGGGAAAAAACAAAAAGAAGTGGGGTCACTGATGCAGTTGTTACAGAAACTGGGGTCAGGCCTGTGACTGTTTCTGGTTTGGCACCTTTGGGTTGTTTGGTGAAAAGGGAAATGAGAGTTTTTCTCGGTATTATGTGGTTCCCAATATTTACATCAAGGACTCTCTTGGTTGTGCTTTCCCTTCAGGAATCCTGTTTTAAAATATTTTGTTTACTAAATAGCATTTAATTAGGCATCAATTCATATATTTTTTCATTTTCTATAACTGACCACCACAGCTTCTAATTTTCATGAAATAAATCATGTTTATCAGCAACGGGCTGATACAATTCCAGTCCTGAAACAAAAATGTAATGTTTTAGTTGGCCTGTAAGCCATATCACAAGGGCAGAATACAATTTAATAGTACACATGATCTGAGTTACCATCTCCAAGAACCATCCCCACCCTACTGCCCAACGAATATTTCATAATATAGGTAAGACAACAGAAAGAAGGCAAGACCAACACCTTTGAGAATTATTAACCCTTCTCTCTTCTCTTATCTCTAGATATGGCCAAATTAGTTGCTAAATAATGGTATATATCCAATCTTTGAAACACCATGTAGTTAGCATATATGCCACTGATTATACCACTGAGAAAATTCTACCTCAAACCCAGGTTACACTCTTAACTTTACCGTAAGAAGCAGCTGGATTTAGAAAGTTCACTAGTGTTTTCCAATACCTTGAGATTAGAATACATGGCCAGAAAGCTGACAGCAAGAGTCTTAACCTGAATAATTGCATTAAGGAAAAAGAGAACATACGATCCATAAGTGTGTGTTGGCTAACTGACTTAGCATGGCCTAAGTCCTAAGAGGTAGATACTACTTCATTTTTGAACCCAAAGCTTACACGACTCCTTCAAACAATGCACTGAAGGAGCAAAAAACCTGAGTGCCTGACTCATTATCATAGAACGTTTTCAAAGTAACTGGGCCTATTAATTACTTTGACTTCCACGTGACTTACTCTCCAAGAAAAAAGGACAGTAACTAGAATGTTGAGTTAGTGGATACCAAATACTCAGTTTTAAATATGTGAAAGAAAATTAACCATTCAAACTTATGTTTTTAGTTTAGAAATCCCTATGTTTCTTGGTGAATGTTCTAAAACAATTATGCAGGCTCAAAATTATGCAGCATCTAAAACTAGCTAGATATGGGGAGGATCCAATTAAAGAACTCGGCTAAAACCTGCTTGGAAAAAACCTCCACTTGCCTCATTCTCATTCCAGCCAACATGTACAGAGCATCTCTTCTATCCTTAGGACTGTGCGGGGTACACTAGAAAATACAAGTAAATGCAATGGACTCTGCTTGACCTTGACAAAACGCTGCCTCAGGGAAAAAGAGAGTGAAAGGAAGAGATGCCGCGTACTTGCTGGCTCTGCCGCGTGAATGTGAGCCCTAGCTTCCACCAGTGGTAAAAGAGGCTTGCCATCAGACCAGCTGTCTTAGAGCAATTTGAAAGTAAACTACAATAAAAGAGAATATACCTTGAAGCTTCAAAAAATCATAATATATGATATAATAATAAACCATATTCATAAGGCAACTAAAGAACAAAAGGAAACACAGAAATACATTATGTATCATACTGTACAATTTCTCAAAGTTAATTCAATACAACTTTAATTCTGTGAGATATTTACAGATCTTTCTCAAAAATAGAATCGCATGGCCAAGTAAGCATAGGAAGCCCAGGGATTAATGCTCTATCATTATTCATTTCTATCATGAACAGTAGTAAGTTCATGTAAGTACAATGAGCATTCAGTGTCAGTCACAGTACTAAGCCTTTTTTATGGAACATCTAATTTAACCTCACAGTAATTTTGTAAGATGTGTACTCAGTCGCTAAGTCCTGTCCAACTCCTTGTGACCCCATGGACTATAGCCCACCAGACTCCTCCCTCCATGGGATTCTCCAGGCAAGAGCACTGGAGTGGGGTGCCATTTCCTCCCCCAGGGTCTCTTCCCAATCCAAGGACTGAATCCATGTCTCCTGCGTCTCTTGCACTGGCAGGCAGAATCTTCACCACTGAGCCACCTGGGAAGCCCACTTTTATAAGATCGGTATTAGTATTATCCCCATTTGATGCATAGGGAAACTGAGATAGAAGACGCTATGTAGCTTTCCCAACGTCACACAAGCTGGTTAGTGGCAGATGCAGAATTCAAACTCAGAGTCCCTATACATAACCACAAGACATACTGTTTTCTACTTCCTCTAAGTCTTCAGAACTTATTGTGAATCTATCAGAAGGGAATACTACATGTGCGCTTCCTAATTTAGTTTTTGGAGCAACGTGTACCACTTTAGAAAATGAAGCAGTTAAAATACATTCATTTACTTTTCCTAAATTATTCCTTCTCCTAGAACTGATCCATTTCATCCAAACTAATAATCCAAGAGATACCACAATTTAAAATTACCTGGCTGGATTGCTATCATAATAAGAGTTCACCAGAGGGCTATACACAGAATCCACATTTGGTTCAAATATATAGGCCCAGAATTTCATATTGTATAACTGAGGAGAATATCCAAACTTAAAGGATGAAAATGTGATCAACTATTAAATAATATATATTGCAGTTACACAATAGCATATGCTTTGAAATTTACAACATCTCCTCAAGTGGAGCAAATAAGACTGAAATATCAACTTTTGCTTCACATTTATTAGCTTTATTATTCTTTATAAGAAAAAAAAATAAACAGGCCCATTAGGCAGTTTTGTTACCAATGAGTGGATTTTCCAATATTTTCTTCATCTAGTTTATGTAGCATAGCCTGTAATGTAATCATTTTTGTTTGAAAAATCACAGTTTTTATAGTCAGCACCATTAAGGTAAACTTACTATAGAAGAGAGTCAATCATAACACATCAAACACTCAGTTTTATAGAGACTTTAGTAAAGTGGCTTTTCATTTCTTGATGATTACACCATTTCTTTGTGCTGAACTAAAAGCCAGAAATACGAGAACACCACAAATTGAAGCCCAGACAGAAATGAAGACCAATGATCAATGACAATGATCAATGATCAATGACTCGATGGATATGAGCTTGAGTAGGCTCTGGGAGTTGGTGACGGACAGGGAAGCCTGGCATGCTGTAGTCCATGGGGTCGCAAAGAGTTGGACATGACTGAGCGACTGAACTGAACTGAACTGATCAATGACAAGTAGTTATGTAATTTTATATCTTCATGTTCTCTCTCCTTAAGAATCACCTAGGCAATAAGTGAAATGTCTTCTTTTCATAAGAAATCTATGACATAAAATAAAATACTGAAATGATCATGATCCCGCTACTTACCCTCCATAAACAACCACTGTCAAAAACATACTGAATCTTACAACGTGTTCTGAGCATTAGCAATGGAAGCCAACTAAATAAACCCAGGAGAAGTTGCTAATGTCACTGCGGCGTCCTAGCAAATTAAAAAACTCGCACGAAGAACCCTCTCTTGGATACTGTGACTCTAATAAAAAGAAAACATCTAGCCACGCTTCTTAGCTAAAAGCATTAGCCAGGCGAATGGGAAATTATTTGCAAGACAAAAAAAGTTCTGCAGATGGCCAGTGTTGATGGTTACACAACAATGTGAATGTACTCAATTTGTAGACTTACAAATGGTTGAGATGGCAATTTTTATGTTTTTACTACAATTAAGGGTAACAGTTTAAGAAAAACAACACTGACATAATTTTATGTTGTAATTTTCCCTTGCGGGATGGGCATACCTATTTTAAGATAAAAGATTAAAATTTTAACACCTAGAATATTATTTCCAATAAAAATTATCTGCTGGGGTTTGGTCTTATGATTTCTCCTCTCTAGAATAAACCAGGACGGTAAATTCACAACAGGCCTTCAATTTAAAAATATAAACATGCTCGAGAGTCAAACATTTGGTGAAACAGCACAAATAAGTAGGTTAGACGTCTAAACAAATATGTTTGGATTCTATTCGAAGCCAATAAAAGAAGTTCAAAGAGTTGCTAGAAAACTTTTCTGTTTTATTATACCTGAACATTAGCATAAAAGCATTAAGAAGAAGAAAGGCTGAGACTTTGAAAACTGCTCCCTCTAGGGAACTCAAGAGAAGCAATTCGAGTATACATGTTCCTTCTTATTTCTAATGGTACCTGAACCCAAGAACCTTCAGGACAGGGTAAAAGGTCAAGTCAGATAAGAGTGAGGAGGAGAAGACCAGGACAAAGAAATGCTATTTATGTAGTACTAGGTGTTGCATCAGAGACGGCAGTGGCACCCCACTCCAGTACTCTTGCCTGGAAAATCCCATGGACGGAGGAGCCTGGTAGGCGGCAGTCCATGGGGTCACGAAGAGTCGGACATAGACTGAGCGATTTCACTTTCACTTTTCATTTTCGTGCACTGGAGAAGGAAATGGCAACCCACTCCAGTGTTCTTGCCTGGAGAATCCCAGGGACGGCGGAGCCTGGTGGGCTGCCGTCTATGGGGTCGCACAGAGTCAGACACGACTGAAGTGACTTAGCAGCAGCAGCAGCAGCAGCAGCAGGGGTTGCATGGGAAGGACTGATAGTACAGATCCAGGAAAGGACAATGGTAGCCTCAAATTCTTTAGACAAATTAAGCATCACACATTTTAAGGGCAAGAGGGTAAGACCCAAGGATTGTGAAAGAAATGTGTTATTATTTAATTATCTGAATTAGCACAGTGGAAGCAATTAGCATTCAGACCAACTACTCACCATACTCAGTCATCTATAGGAAAACCACCCAAATATGTAAACATATCTTCTTAAAGGACTATGCTCCTTTAGGAGAAAGGACATTTCCTGGCTCTACCTACAGAGAGAATCGAAGCCCTAGGGAGGGAACTGGATCAGATAACTCTGAAGGAGCTTCTGACCTGAGAAATCTTAGTTCTATGCCAAGGCTGCATCTGAGCTGAGGATATTCTGGAATTTTAGGATATGACCTTTCATGTTCAAGGGCAACAGGGCAATTTTTAGCTATATTCACATGGTTAGTAAGAACTCAAAATTCTAAGAAAATCAGTAACCAATAAGAACATAAATTAATTATTTTACAACTTTGAAAATATATATTAATATCAATAGTAAAATATCTAAGGTAAAAACACAATTATAATGTGATGCAGGGGTAGTGTATATATGGAAAACAGCTCTCTGGAGGAAAGCTTTATTACTCCCTCAGGGCTTTCTTACAGAATATGGATTTTTTAATTCCTAGTGGAATATTTTTCATACATCATTGCAGACTATTAAGTACCAGATATTACTTTATGTAGTTTAAACTTTGCACTACTGCATGAGAAAGATTTCCCTGTCGAGAGAAGTATTTTTTACGGTTAGCATTTTTTAATATGAAAATGAATACTCCTTTAGGCTAAGATCACTACAACCAGAATTTGGGAGAATTTTATAACTTAACATATTCATCAGTGTGTAGAAATTCTCTCAGGGGTGTAGGGTGAGGAGAGGAGGAAACACAACAGGAAGAGGCTTCTTAATAACTAAGTGTCGACACAGGGCAAAGCCACGGTATTTATAAGGCTTGTCTTCCACTGGGCATAGGTGTAAACAGGCAGGGGGGCTAGCATAGGGTGCTAGCAAGTTAAAAAAAAAAATAATGGTGTTAAAGAGTGAAAAAAAAAATGCATTAAACTTCAGGCCAGTTAAAGGTATACTTGCTAATGGTGGACTATTAAATGCTCACCCAGGAGAGATGCAGACTCAGAAATATTAAAAAGGCAACATAAATGCACTTTTCCAAGCAATTCCTGAGAAAATAGATGCCTTGCAGAATTTTGGAATCACATGTGGAAATAAAATCTAAGTGCTGGTGGTCATTTAAAAATCTCTGCCGTGGAGAACTTGGATACCCACATTTGGCAAAAGTGGATAGAAAGTTTAAACAAAATTGACTACTCACTTGTAGACTGTGCCGCCGTTGCCATGACCAAGAGTGTCTCGATACCGTATGTCTTGTTCATTCATCTCCACAAGAAAGAAAGAAAAACAAAAAGGGTGTCATGCTGGGGATGGAAATGTCAAGGAAAAGCAACTCTGGGCCATAAACAACAAGCAGTCTGGGTCATTTCAAGTTCAGCTGCAAGAACGAGAAGATCAATACAACATTTGCTGTCCAATTTATAAAAGACGATACCAAGGGACAAAGTGATGGAAAGTTTAATGACAATTTGTTTGCCTGGGTCATTTCATTAAAGTTTGATAAAAGGTGTCAAAATGGAATGATATAACATAGCTCAAAAGGGTCAGGTCAGAGATACCGATAAGAACAGTCTCCAGCACTACAATAACAGCCGCCAAACAGCACGGCACAGAACCAAAGTCAGACTCGGCAAGACACACACCCTCCCACCCAGGAATCCAATGCACAATCTGTAAATACATCAGCCCCTGAAAACTCCTCAAGTGACCCTCTAATTAACATTAAACAAACTAACTGAATAATGTTAATGATTTTCCTAGAGTTGACACTGCTTTTTAGGGGGGAAAATGATAAATTAGTACCCAGCAATAGTTGGGTAGAAATCTTATGGAAAAGTGCCAAATCAGTGCACTTTAAAAGGCACATATAGTAAAATGTTATAATGCATAAAAGGAAAACAAGTAAGCATGTGATTCATATAAACTAAAGTCTTTTTTCTAATCTATTATATACATTTTCTATTCCTATTTCTATTGTGCACATTTTCCCAGGTTCTGTAAAACTGTTATATCACAAATACTACTCTCATTTGTATAGTGAATAGAACTGAAATTATTTTAGTACTCACAAAATAATGTTTTAGAGTTTGAAACAACTCCCTAAGTAATTATTTATCAAATGGCTTTAAGACTAGTCAGATTCTATTTAAGGTATTCAGTAATTTTCTACACACTGGTCCAGTTGCTTAAAAATTAACTGCCAACTTTATTCACTAAGTGGATTCAATAAAGTGTTATTTTCCATATAGCTAAAGCTTGCAAAAAGCCATAGTAAGCCCTGAAAAAAAAAATCAATTTCCAGGGAATTGCACTGCCTTGCATGGGCAAAAAATGGATGGAGTTTTTAATTTAGTATCACCTGGAAAGAAAAAATAGTTTGCTTTCAGACCATTATAGTAAAGCTTTAAATATTTTGCTCTACTCTTAACTTTCACCAATGGAATAAAACAAGGTTCCATTTATCAAGGGAAATATTTTTCTTCTATACATTTCTGAGGTTGAAGCTTCAGAGAGCTGTGATAATTAGGAATACAGTGGAAGTAACAGAAATAGCTTCCTTTCCAAGCCATTCCGCCAAACTGTAAAAGAATATTGACAGATTAATGTATAAAGGTCAATCTCAGCACCTAACTTAATTGTAGTTCAACCTAACTGATGTAATTTGCAATCAGCTAATTACTACATTTAGGGTCAGAGGCAAAATGACAGATGAGTCATAAAAATTGGCAAAAATTTTTCTATTTGAAGGAAATTATTTTCCTCATTTCCTTTAAATCACTAATACAGAAAATAAAACATATTTCAACCTATATAAAATATGTGGCATGAAGAAAAGAAAATCTCATTATTCTGGACCAAATGATAAATTTTAAAGCAGCATGAAATTGCACATAAAGTAACTTGAGATGCTAAACAAACTAGCAGAGTTGCTACTGGGTTTACCTTGATCAAACAGTATAAAATATACATATGTAAATGTCAGTATATACTGGCGGGTACAAATAGGCTACTTCCTTGAAAACATTCCTCAAGGTAGCCTAAACATGACTGCAACAACCTAATTTGTACTAGTAACTTGCTGAACAATCTGTATCCTCATCACGGCCTGAAGTAAATTTCTAGGAGAAAGTTCATTCAACGTCCACAAATTCTGAACTGGTAGCAATGAGGTTTCGGAGATGGCAATGGCAACCCACTCCAGTACTCTTGCCTGGAAAATCCCATGGACGGAGGAGCCTGGTGGGCTGCAGTTCATGGGGTCGTGAAGAGTCGGACACGACTGAGCAACTTCACTTTCACTTTTCACTTTCATGCACTGGAGAAGGAAATGGCAACCCACTCCAGTGTTCTTGCCTGGAGAATCCCAGGGACGGCGGAGCCTGGTGGGCTGCCGTCTGTGGGGTCGCACAGAGTCGGACACGACTGAAGCGACTTAGCAGCAGCAATGAGGTTTAAGGGTAAGCTGGATGCAGCTATAGGATCTGGGCCCTTAGAGAGGTCACAGTCCGATTACATCCCCTCCATCTACACCACACCATCAGAACTTTCCAGGTAAAAGGAACAGTAGTTTCCTCTTAGAAAAATATAAACATGAAGACTCAGTGATACTACACTTTCAAATAAAATACTGTGAGAGACCTAGGACTTTTGAGGGGGCTTGATTTTGTGATATTCTGCTGGAGGCAGAAAAGGCAAAGGGGTAGGTCTCTAAGTAGCTTCAATGATTATAATCCCAACATCAGTCTTTTTTTACCTTTAAAACCCCTAGGCTGAAAAGAAAAGTGGAGCAGCCACTCACCTAGCACGCCAACTTAACCAGGAGTGGTAGACAGAAAAAAGGCAGGGGCTGAGCCGAAAGCTTCAGCGATATGGGGATGTTTCGGATGCTGTATAAGGCGTAGGGGTGTGTGTGTACAGACAAGTGTTATGCGCATGCCGATACAATGTTTAGGCAATTCAAGGGTGGAAATTTGGAATCCCTCAGATAATAAGAAAGATTGTAAGAGTATCATTAAGATAAAAATGGTTTTAAAGAGTAAGTTCTAGAACTATGTCACTCAAAAAACAGTCTCCATAAAAAATTGTTTCTACAGTGTTTTAAAGTTTTATATAGAAATCTGCCTATACTGTAAATAGACTGGTAGATTTTTCTATTTAAAAATATCAGATCTTTTTGCCTATGGGAACCTTCTAATTTTTATAGAGAATGTAAGTATTAATCATGTCAGAAAAGTTTTAAAAAGGAAAACTATTAGGGTCAAGCTTATGAACTGATTACAACAAATTTTAAGAATTGTATATCTGAAAAAAAAAAAAAGAACTGTATATCTCTGATCAAAATGGGTTACTTTCATTGATCTTAAATATGAAACAATCATTAAAGGGATAAACAAATAGCTAACAACATATCTGCTTTTTTAGTTTAGAAAAGCATATTAATTCAACTTTTCTAAAATGAAACATAGGAACAGTGCTCGTTATGATACAAAAGTGGGATTTATAAGCCTACAAAGTACAGTATTTAAATATTACAGTTGAGATCGGATAACATAAAAATCATATTTTTACAGCATTTTAAGCTTATAACCCAATTCATTTGTGTCACGTAACTAGTCAAGGTGAGAATTCAGTCTTTGAGGATACTCAGCTCTGCGATCTCAGTTGATCTCATGGGTAAGTATGGAGGGACAGCCTCTCCATCAATGGTCACTGGCCCATAGGAAGGAAAATAATCAACTGAAGGGCACTCAAAAGTTAAAAGCAATTTCATCAACTACAATGTTTGTTTTTAAGAAGAGAAATCACATAGCTCTTTAAATAAGAAGTAAAAGGAAGTTTTTATACAATTAAAGATACCAAATAACTTTTCAGTATTAGTCAGTTTCCTTGTTTCAACTAAAAACAAAACAAAAGCAAATAAAAGGCAGAATAACAGATGTGAGGGAGGAAGAAGAAAAAAACCCTGAGAGTTACAATTACGTGTCAACTGCCATGTTGGCAAATGACCTGAGAGACATGAGTGGCACTGGGCTCTGATGCTGCTGGGGGGGGTGGGGGGCACCAGGAAAGGCGGGAAGGTTTTGTTGGTGTGGGGAGCTGAGCTGTCACGTAGTCTGGACACACACACTCTCGTCCATATTTAGGTCAGACCTAAGATGAACTGTAAGAAGCTACGTGTTTTATATATTGGTAATAGGACAGTTTTTAAAAGCTAATTTTACGTTGAATACTATTTTTCTTCCTCCTTTTTTTTTTTTCTCCTAAACACAGGAAGTTTTTTTTAAGGTATCTGAAGTTCACAAAACAACAGTTTTGTAACAGGATTAGAATTATTTCTAGATTTCTGACTTCACAGTACATTTATACTTGACTTATTAGGAATGGAAAAACACTGTCACTCTCTCCTACAAATTCTAAAAACAGAGGAAAGACAACTTTAGAGATGCAAAGGTCAAAGTCATACATCCCTGGAGTAACTGCACTTTTTTTAATCCTTTAAATTGACCCACTGGGCCATTTCTAATCAGTTTCAAATCAAGGGCCAATGTTAAACAGATGATACTGCACTACAAATGAAGTGGGAAAAACACATTCAGAAAACACAGCAGGGGTACTGACTTACAGTGCTCAATAAAACATGCCAAAAATACCTTATGTTTTTTTTCAAGCAGGAATAAAAAGGAATCCTCCATCAAAAAGTGATTACAGAAAAACAATGTCTTCATTCCAATGACTAAATGTTAAAACTTTCTAAAAAATGTTTGATTTAATATAATATTAATGAAATTAATGAGGAAAATGAAATGGAATTCAATTATGGATCAACAAAGAAAATATTCTTTGTTTACTGTCTGCCTGTATTAAGAAGAATCAGTACCTATCGCTTATAAATCACTAAAACAAAAATGCTCAATTAATCTTACTTTTATATGTAAAGGTCTGACAGAAACCAGTCCTATCACCAGACCTTTGCTTCACAAATCGAAGCAATAATGGTTTCAGAAAGCAGTCACACTCTATGAGCAGACAATTGGAGAGATTTAGTAAATCCCACTTTATAGAGCAGAGACTAATCGGAAAACACAAGCCAGTCAAATGTTTCTTATGAACTGTTGACACTATATCAATGCTGAATCAATTGGTGGCATTTACTCTGAGTGACAGAAAAGAAATAAATATTTATATCACATAACCTATATCAATGAACCCAGGCAGAAAGCTATTTCTAACCTGTCAATATTTGATTATCTTGAAGAATCATGTCCCTTTCTTTTAATGATTAATATGAATTCCTTATTAAATCTAAGTGGAGGCTAGTGGAAAGGCAAATCATTATTAATGCTTGAGAGCATAAACCACTAAAATAAAAAACTACGCTTAAGTGTTAAAGTATCGTTAAATGTGACTTACATCTTCCATAGCAAGTGGTGTCAGTGTTCAGCCCAGAAATTTATTGACGCCACAATGGAGCATGTTACCTCACTGCAATGCAATCTCGCTCACTCTTTACTTACCTGATAGCACCAAGGACTGAGGAATTAAGAGGAGGAGGAGGTATTTTGCAGACTTCCAAAGGTGGGAGTTCTTTGTTTTGTTTTGTGAATAAAAGTAAACATTAAATGGCTAATCCTTAAAAATAACGAAATGTCAGGCTGTTTAACGTGGGGCTTCACATTCCCCAGGGAAAGCAATAAACAATCTTTAAGTGTCAAAAATCATTGCCATGACAATTCTCCACCAAAGAGAATCTCCTAACTGAGAGCACTAAGATATTTATGGTATTAGATTCAGAATACTAGGAACATTTCAGAATGTTTATTTTTTTTGCCCTGAAAATAAAATGTTTTTCATTTTTGAAAGAATTTATGACAGGTTATTTTCCGTTGCCTGGGTTGAACAAATGTAGTTAAAGCTTCTTCATTTATGTCAATTTTGAAATATATTTTCCAGCTGAAGAACACAAGTAACTCATAAGTTACAGTTAGTAACTAGAATGCAAACACTTTGGGAGATACATAAATATCCTAGGCTCAATATTTCAGCTTTTACTCAGGTTTTGTTTCATGTGTTTGAAAACGTGCAGGGCACTAGGGGGATATATACACAGACCTCAACCGAAACAAAAACTTTCGCTGCTTAAAATTAAAAGTCCTATTAGATAAACATGATCTAAAATTTGGGGACCAATAAGATTATACATAAAACATCAGATTCTCCTTGGCTGTACACTGCATAGTTAAGGACTAGAATTCACACACTCTGGATGACAATCAGATGTCAAATACAAATCAGTTTACTTTTTCTAACTATATTCAAGAGATTACATGCTAAATAAATAAGGTTTCCAGAAGTACCACCATACAGTCATCATTTTAAGGCACACACATCTACTAGGCCACCAAGTTACAGGTGATATTAAAGGACAAGCATGGGGACCCAGCTTTGTCTTCTTGACATGCTCCACTACAAGCACTTGATTCATGAAATGCCAATGAGGCTTGGAGAGGTCAGCATGTGAAGGCACTGAATAAGCATCTGAGATAATTAAGATTTCAGCCTTCGAAACATGGACGGGAAGTGAACAGCAGTTAAGAAAATCAATAAGAGTCTTTTATTTGCGGTGACACAGATGTCTCAGTCAATAGAGCCTAATAGGTAGGCTTGATCGCAATAGACAGGCGCCTGCCTCCAAGGCTATCAAAGGGCTTCCTCTATAACAAACATTAAAGCGCATTTATGTTGCTATTGAAGAATCGTGGACCCTGTAGGTAGCTTAATTTACCAGTGTATGTTTAAAAGCACTATACTATTTCAGATGTGTCCATTTACCTGAATCAAAATTAGTGAGAAATAACTGGCCTGCAGGCCCGTTTGTCCCTCACTGACTGGAGTAGGTCATTCTGCTTTCGATGACCAGTCAGCTGGACAAACGGAGGGCTCCTGAAGGCCAAGAATTTTAAATGGCAAAGGTCTGCTGTGACTCTGTTCCTCTAAAAAGCCAGTGTTAGTTTCAGGACAAAAGAAGGAACTAAGGTGAGAAAGTTAACAGTTTTCCTTTTTCTCCCTAAAGATAATGAAAGAAGCAGCCACCTCGGGACGCAGGGCCATTCCAACAACCCACGGTTGACACACTTGTTCAGAACTGATTAACTTTTCCACCCTGAGCTGGCAGCAGGATGTGTGCACGGTACTTCAATCTGCCGGGAGTGAAACCCATTAGCACAGTTTGAAAAACGTGCTGCAAATTGTTCTGCCAATCAAATTAAGCCATGTAATTCATTTATGACAAGAAGAAATTTATAGACCCTTTATCTGTTTATTAAGTTTACGGATTAAAAAAAAAAAACTAGACAGCACTAAGTTACTGTCAGAAAATCTTAATCTGTAATGACACCTACCTGGCCATTGGCTAATATTTTTTTCAGTTCGGCAGAAGACTTCTTTAAGCTGAAAAGAAAAGGCATAGTTTTTAATAGCAAATTCATTAACACCTCTGAACAACACTGAACATTCTAGACTAAAATACACTTTTGCTTTAGGTGTAGACATAGACTACACTTTTTACATCCTTATCCCTACCTATTTTCTAAAGAAACTAGCCAAATGGCAAAGGCATCAGTAAGAGACTGAAGCCCATTAGTAATCTAAAGCAATAAAGAAGCCTACTGTAATAATGAAGCTAGACTGTTGCACAGACTACTTCAGACACTTCTCCTTGCTATTAGTTCTGCTCTTTTGGGGTAGCCTTTCAGTGGCTATTTTATGTTGAGCACTACCAAGCACTTAGGAATGCCCTCTTAGAATGTTCACAGCAAAGATTACAGAACTTCAAAAGATAAAATACTTTAAGTTTTGATTTTTTCTTTATTATAGTTAAGAGTTACAACTCAGCTTCCTGAGAAGCAAATGTGTAGCAGAAATAATCACAGTATTTACTCACTGTGTGCTCTGGAACGAGATACTGAGCCTCTCTAAATCTCAATTTCCTCTTTTTATAAAGTGGGGAAAACATCAATGTTATAGTGCAACCAAGAAAATTAAATATGACAAAAAGCCTAGCACTGGGTTCTGTAGACAGTAGGCATTAAATCAATTTTAGCTGCCTTCTCTTTCTTTTCTTCTCCTACAGGTATGACAGCCAGTTTCCAAAATTATGTAAGAAACATGGAAATGTTCTTCTCTGGTCATATATGACTATGTAAAAATTTATATGGATGAGCTTAGGGAAAGTGGCCAAAGGATACTATGAAGTCCTTCTAGCTTCATACTGAGTTATACCTGTACACATTCACTCAATTAGTAGAGTGGTGTATAAAACAGTACCCTTTCCCATCAATGTTTTAATTGAAATTTAAAGCTTGTTAACTCTATCCTTAATCTATCTACTCTAACCCTCTCCCCATCTGCCAAATTAACTCTTCCCTTTGGTAGTTATCTGCAGATGTCTTTCTTTCCACCACAGCCTTTCCGAAGACTGGAAGCTCCCTGAGAACAAAGACCACATCTTACTCACGTCTCTATATATTCCATTTCCTTCCCACCCTTGAGCCTAGCCCAATGACTTGACACATATCAAGTGTTTGATAAATGGGGGTCATTATTCTGGTTGTTATTATATAATAGTACACACATACACACACACACTCTCACTCACACACATTCATTTGTTACCTTTAATAAGTTATATTTGAGAAAACCTCAGACTTCAAGTTTGACCACACTCACCATTCCAAGTTATAATTACTTTTCTTAATAAATACTTCTTAAATTTCTTAAATGAAAACTATGGGCCTCTAGTCTCTATATTCCCCAGACTTTAGAAAATGTGTCTTCAACCAATGACTCTAAACTTTAATAACATCCTCCCAAGTCTAAGAATTCATGCACTAAGCAGCAGTTAAGAATTCTGCAGAATAGGACTAAATCTGAAATATATTAAAAAAAATAAAATAACTGCCTAAAATGAGACCAGCTGAAAATAAAATAATAGACTCTACTATTTCCCGAGTGATGAGCATGTGCCACGCATTGTGCTAAATGCTATTACTTACTATCGTGATCTAATGCTCACAATAACTATACCCCTGTGGGAGTTAGTTATGTGGGGGGAGGGGGGTTACCTCTTACGTATAAAGAAACCCAAGGTACAGACCTTGCTCAAGATCACTCTAGTCTATCTCTCTAACATAAATACACTTTTCCCCCCCTGAAAAACATTTGAATCCTTATATTCCCAGAAATAGTTCCAATTTAATATTTGCAATTATTATAAAAACAGAAATAACCAAACAATGCCCAAGCAATGTTTCTCCACAGATATTCCATTATGTCATGCAACTTGAAATAATAACATTTTGATTCATTGCATTTACACAACACCTTTCATCCAAGAAACAAAACGTGATTCCTTAATACAACTTCATCAATCTTCTAAACACCAGCGGTAGATGACGGAAAATTTAACCATCCTAATTTTACAGGAGAAAGCCAAGATGTTCAGGAAAGGCCGTGCCTGGCAGTGGGACTTGAGCTCAGTAATTATGGCCTAGGAACACCATGTGAATGAGTAAGCTCAATTTTTAAAAAAATATTTATTTATTTGGCTATGCCAGGTATTTGTTGCAGCATGTGGGATCTTTCAGTTGCAACATGCAAACTCTTAGTTGTAGCATATGGGATCGAGTTCCCTGACCAGAGATTGAACCTAGGCCCCCTGCACTGGGAGCTCAGAGTCTTAGCCACTGGACCACCAAGGAAGTCTCGTAAGCTCAATTTAATGAACAGTCATCCACCTAAGGCAAAGACCAATTCATGCTTTAAGAGTGACAGAGGAGCTGTGGACAGAGTTTATAGTACATAAATATTAAACTGTGAGTTGCTGTAAATATATGTTGACAGTTATTATTGAAATAAATATAATTTTAACAAAAAGAGTGACAGAGGAAAAAACTGATTTCATTCATTATACCAATATCTGGCTACCAACTTGATCTGGTAAAAAATTACGTTTATATATCCTGGCAATTTCTTTGTGCCCCAGCTGACTGTCTGGTATCTGTAACTTGAGCTATCTAAAAATCACTTTAAAAGATCCTTTAAAATTTAAGTGTGATACAACTGTCACCTGGGTATGACACTTTAAGGGGACACTGAGATATTCAAAGAAGAGTGAAAGGGTGAGGGGACTAGAAATAATGTTGCAGCAGAAAAGCTGACTGAGCTGGGAGAATTTAATTCAGAGACAAAACCTAGAGGGAGTATAAATGAATCTGCCTACTCATTTCTTCAAGCAGTACGGACTATCACCACCTATGTGTGAAGCATCATGCTGGGAACTGGGGTTCAGCAATGGGCTGAGGAGTATTCCACTGTATATACGTACCACATGTTCTTTATCTACTGAAAACCATAATGGAAAAGAATACGAAAAAGTATCTATATGTGTGTATATATATGTACCTTAACACTTTACTATACAGAAATTAATACAACACTGTATATCAATGTCAAGAAAATAATCTTTTTTAAAAAAATAATGAATATGCTACCATCACTGCCCTCAAAGAATACAGAATTTATTGGGGGACAGAAGTGATTACAATAAAATGTGCTAACCACTATAATAAAAGCAAGCACAGGGAGATAATGGGAATTCATAGGAGGGATACCTGGCATAGACTAGGAGGTGGGCAATAATGAGGGACAGTTTTCAGAAGACAACAGCTTTGCTCCTCAAAGATAATCAAGGTTAGCCAGGATGAAGGCAAAGGCGGGAGTGGATTAAAAGAAGAAGAAAGCAGGAAGGAGACAGCAACGGATGTGAAGGCCCAGTAGCAAGAGGGAATGTGATCCATCAAGAGTACCATGTATTCATCAGCAAAGCTGGAGCATCAGCTGGAAGGGGTACGGGGAGTGGCAGGCCTACAGCAGGCAGAGGACCCAAACGTGGGAGTCCAGGGCTTACCTGCTGTGGAAGCTACAGCTGGTACTAAAGGCTAGATGGATCAGTACAGTGGGGAATGAAGGGCTCAAAACACCCATCGGCAAGATCACGCTGGCTGAAACGTGGAGGAGGTACTGCAGTGGGGAGCTATTATGAGGCTGTAGCAACGATCGAGGGAGCCTGATCTACCTTTGTAGAAACAGACAGACTTCACAGTGATTCAGAAGGCAGAAGCTACACATGTACGGACTGATTGGATGTGGGGCTAAGGGAGACCCAGGAAGCAGTGAAGGATGCCTGGCAGGCCATCTGGAGTTTGCATCCAGGCAGATGTGGGAGAATTTACTGAGACAGGAAATCTAGCAGAAGTCTGTCTGGCGGGAAGATGACTGGTAGATGCATCACTTAGAAGAGGTAATAGCCCTGGCCTGAGAGCTAAACTCAGTCTTTACAAGTGGGTGCTAGAAGGACACAAAGCTCCGCTCATGGAAAAGAATGTTCTGAGACAAGGCGACAAGAACGTAAAATAGGTACTTCAGCCAGTAAAGGGCGTTATTGCCACAGGGATGTTTAGGAAGCAGCCTGGATGGCCATTTGGCAAGGGGAGGGGAGTCAGGAACCCAAAGAGGGCTGGATTAGATGGGGGCGTCTCCTGCTCCTGCTCCACACCACAGGCAAGCGTCTTCTGTAAACACAGAGCTGGCCATGACACTCTTCTGCTGAAAGTCATCTAACGGCTTGCCAATACACTGAGAGGAAAACTCAAACACCAGGCCCCCCGATCTGGCTCCTGTCACCTCCTTTTTTCCTATCACTCCTACTGCTCTCCCCACCTCTTCATGCCCTCCCCCAGCCCAGCAGCACTCCCTGTGTTCCAGCCTAACTGGCCTCCTTCCAAACACATGGAGCTCCTTTACCACCCCCGGGCATTCACTGATGCTCTCTCGCCCCTCTGAAATGCCCTTCTCTGGCTCTGGATGCGGCTAGGGCCTCCTTATCCTTCAAGCGAAGATGGAATGTCACCACCCCCTCCCACTCCTGACACCCAGTTCAAATCTAAACACGTGCCTGCCCAGAGTTCCTTCACTTTAAAATCTGCTTGTTTTCTTCCTAACAATGATTGTAAAGTATAATTATTTGCATACTGTAGGGTGGTCTTATATGCCTATTAGCATACTTCAGAGGATAAGGACCACAATGTATTCCTAGTGAGTAGGACAACACCAAATAACTAGGAGGCACTCAATAAATACTTTTGATTAGTTACCAACACAGCACAGAAAACGGCCAACCTAGGGTGGTACATTAAAATCACCTGTAGGACTTCTCCAACTTCACTCCTCCCGTAACAAAAATCTCTCTTGGAGCAAACTACCATTACTATCCGGGAAGTTATCACATCCCTAAAGGAAGATGCTGCAGCAAAGGGCTGAGAACCACTAGATCAGACAGTCTCTTTCCAACTCAAAGATTATATAATACTTTGTGAATATAAATGATAGTCTTTTAAAAGCCAAGCTAATTCACTTCGGTTTTGGTTAAAACCAAATCTGAGAGAACTGAAAATTTATCCTACTGCTTTTCTGTCTTACCATCTTTCTCAGCTTCATCCAGCTTTTTATACCATGATGAAGTTTGACCTAAAACACCAGAAAAAATCCTTGTTTTCACTCAAGGCTCACAGTCTGTCTGAAAATCATTTTTTCTGGAAGTGGTGGTAATGATTAAAGGCCCTGCCCTCTCCGCGCGGACTGTAACAGGTGAGGCTCAGTCCCCAGGCCTCCACTCGGCGGGCACGGCCCACGTGCCCAACAAGCATGAAAAGAGAGGTGGCAGAGCACTGCTGAGCAGGGCCACACACTTGGACGAGGACTACAAGACCTACCCCTCAGGACCAGGGGACAGGTGACCCACTGGCGAAAAACCAGTGGATGTATTTTAAAACAGATAAATTGTTTAAAGAGGAAACAGACTTTAAGAGTAGTGTGTTCACGGCAGGAAAGCTGTGGGTAAGATCTACTGACGCTATAAAAAAACAACCAAGGAAGTGACTTTTGGGGAGAGGACAGGAGAGCAAAGAAAGAGTCAAGAGGAGAGACTTTATCTGCAGTAAAGCCCAGCTGAGAAAGGACCAAGATCTGAATGGAGGGGGTAGGGAGGGGCATGGAAGGGAAAGTAGAAGCCTAAGCTACATCTCGGCAGATGAGGGCTTTGTCAACACGGAGTACAGCCTAAACCCAGGAAGACCAGGGCATATAATGGAAGGGTGATCTGGCTCTGTGATGGCTTTTCAGTCACCCGTGTGAATAAAAACACACAGAACAACCACCTTCAAGTGTCCTCTTCAAGCACAGTAATAAGACGTCTACCAGAGGAATAAAAATAAGATGTCTACCAGCAAAATAACTCAGTGTATAACAAACAAGACCTAGATTTCTTTCAGCTTAAGCAGGTCAGTCTACTTGAGGACCTTCATCTTTTAGAAGTAAGTTCTCAGGCCTGTCAGAACACTTTGAAGAGGCTCAGGTCTTGAGTATCCATCCCAGTCTGGGACAACATCAGAATGAATTAATGAAAACTGTCTTCCTTCTAAAATACCTCAATTTCTTATATAACCAAAGGTACAAAAATGAACAACATGGCTGGTCAATTTAAATTTCACTACCTTACTCTTTCCTTGTCTCTTTCTGGGGAAGCTGTCAGTGGAACATCATACTGCCAAAAGATGGACAACCAAGACAAAAATAATAAGTATTATACAACCTACAAACCAGATCATCAGAGCAGGAAATGGTCAAAGACACTGAATTTTCTGGTTCTATATAATCTGGAGACTGAAGGAAAACCACTTCACAGACCAAAATTAACAGTTCAACTTGTTTAATTTTATCTTTCTCTATGAGGTCCTTTCTTTTCAGTCAATACCAAAGCTAGGGTTACTTAACCGGCCAGATTTCCTCTTAGCCACATACACACTTTTGTGGTCTTATGGAAAAGAGGTGTCATCCCACAAGCTTCTTCCCCACCCTCAGCTCTGTAGATAATCATGCTTACGGGCACATTTGACTTGCGTGCTCTCACCTATTGCTTGGAAGTGAATCTGAGACTGCTGGGCTGCTGTGTTGAGAGGGTCCAGCCCGGGTATTCACCTACAAGTAAAGAAAGGATCTTGATCAGTCTGTGTTCTGAGGACACAGTTCTAATTAACCTATAATTTGCCACAAATTTCTCATTTCACTATGAAGGTTAATTAGCTTGTTGCTAGACCGACCCATAGTCTATTCAGTATATAGGTTACAAAAAATGTACAACCTGTATATTACATAATACTTCGTTTTTGCCATTATTCAAATATTTAAATAGTGCTGAAAAAAAAGGAGAGATAAATGGGAAATTTTCAATTCACTGTCTAGAACAGAATTCAATTTTAGCGAAGAAATTCAGTTTACTGTTTCTTTTTGTTTTATATAAGAAACAATGTGTTCAAACAGAAAAAGAGACACAGAAATACAGAACAGACTTTTGAACTCTGTGGGAGAATGTGAGGGTGGGATATTTCAAAAGAACAGCATGTATACTATCTATGGTGAAACAGATCACCAGCCCAGGTGGGATGCATGAGACAAGTGCTCCGGCCTGGTGCACTGGGAAGACCCAGAGGAATCGGGTGGAGAAGGAGGTGGGAGCGGGGATTGGGATGGGGAAGACATGTAAATCCATGGCTGATTCATATCAATGTATGACAAAACCCACTGAAATGTTGTGAAGTGATTGGCCTCCAACTAATAAAAAAAAATAAAAAAATAAAATAAAACAGAAACTATGAAACAGAAAAAAAAAAAAAGAAACAATGTGTTCAAAAAAGTATATTAGGAATACATCCAAGGGCCAATAGCAAATCTCACATTATCATATCCCTCCAGCTCTAAAACCAGACAGAATGTTGCAGAATGTCTCTTATTCACTGAAAAATGAGGTCCAAGTAATTAATTATAAAACGCTTGAGTCTAATACAATAGCCAGTTTTTCTTTTAAATGTAAAGCCTTAAGCAGAAATCTAGAATTTAAAATACGCAGAACAATGAAAGGACATTAAATAGATATATGTTTCCAGCATAAACATGTCAAAAGAAGAGGGGGGGTATTCTGTGTGCAATATGCTTATGTGCTTAATTAATCATCGAAATGAAGTCTATATTTTCACTCAAATAAATCTTTGTGGAGATCAGTAGCCAGGATCATCCTGAAAAAACAGACCAACAAAACAATTCCAAAAATAAAAAGGTTTTTAAAAATTCGGGATCAAATCCCATACACACACACACACACACACACACACACGTATATTGAACAAATACTACAGATGACTCCCCCTCCACATCCCATTAAAAAAAAAAAAAAAAAAAAAGGATCGCTTGTCAGAGCTTGAGAAAGTGCAGTTTTATTTGACATTTCAATAAGTGGAACACAGCATTACAAATCCATCTAACTTTACTGAAACAATTATTGAAATTCGTACCTTCAGGCCATGTATGTTCCGTTCCCCAGGAGGCTTGCAGGCTGAAACAGTAATTGACTAAATTGTAGAACACATCAGGGCCATTTACAAATTTGCTCAAAATGAATCGTTTAAAAAGAAATGAGGGTGACACCAAAATTAGCAGAGAGAAATGATTGAAAAGTGGCTCCCAAGACCCAAAGTGGGAATTATGAACCAGGGTTTTTAACTTGCAGGAGTGAGCATTTATAAATGCAAAGAGCTTTCTGACACCGCCTCATATAAATTCCAATTTCTGCTTAAAACATATAAAAATCAAGTTAACTGAGCTAAAATGATTAGGTTCCTTTCATAATTCAAATTTCTGCAATCTTTCCTCACTCTATTACATTGTATATCTGCTATCACTTATTCTACAATGAAAATAGCTACGGTTTTTGAAGGGGAAAGGCAGGAGGGTCTTTTAACACCAAAAAGATTGCTAGAGATTCTATGAAATATTCAAGTTTGAATACTAGTTTGCAAAGCAGTAAGTAGTCAAATTTGCTAAAATACAGAGATATCATTAACTTTTGTCACGTTTCTTGCAAATCTTGACATTTATTAATATTTAAAAGTCTAAAGATAAAGCAGTACCAGGAAAAGTAACATTAATTTCTCTACATCATCTTGAGTTACAGATTAGTACAACACTTGTCCAATTCAGTAAACGCTTCTTCATCAAATGTTAAAAAAATAAAGAGCTTCGTGCCCATGTTATAGGCTGCTTTCATCTGAAAACCACAGTGTCCTACATATTATATGTTAAGGGGCCATCAATTTTGATTGATTGTTTGAGAAAGGATGAATCTGATTTTTTTTTTTTTTTTTTTTTTTTGCTCCTTTCTCAGATGTACATGCATTTTCCTCTGTTTCTGACAAGAAATAGAGCTGGTAAATAAGAAGATGATGTAGGTAATAACTACAAAGTACATCAGTTGCTTTAGTTTTGTGTATTTCAAGCATCTTCAAATTTATTATGTTATTTTCCTTAAAAAAATCTAAACCTCAATAAAGCATTTTTATCTGTTTTTCTAAAATACATTAAAATTAAGACTCCAAATCCTCTTTCCTTAAAATGGAAATTAACTTTTTGAACAAAACAACAGTCACATACACTTGAGGCCTGGTCCTTTAGGGACCATTAATACTTCCTAAGAAAACACTTCAGAGCATTTCCTCTGAAGTACCAGTGCATTTATAAACTTCACTGAGTACAGAAGTGACTAACTAAGGAATTAGAGACAGGCATCAATTCTTATCTGGTACCTTAACATCTGCCTCACTCCTCAATTGGCTTCTTAAATCTTTGTAACTGGAAATCTAAACTGTATTCAAAAAATACAGTAACCTTAATGTTCTGAAATTGTAGAGTGAGAAGTTACTGTAAAGTCAGTGAATTTTCATGCTTATCATATCTTTTAACTACAAAGAGCACTCAGTCCTGAGCAGGGAAGTTACTATCCAACACAACTGTGCCACTCAGAATGAGAAGACCTGTTGTTAGAACAGAATCGTTTTCTCCTGTCCCTCTGATTTGCTCAGTCTAGAGATTCTTTATAACATGGGGCCTGAGCACCTCTCATCAACTCAGTAGACCCAGGTAACATACCCAATGTCTACACTCTTAACTGTAAAAATTTCCATAAACTCCAAATTCATATAAATCTAATATAAAATTATATATATTTAATTTATATAAAATGATATAAAAATAAAACTGTATAAAATCTATATGTAGATAAGTATGCAAAAAAAGTAGAAAACTAAAAAGAGTTATACAACAGTATATACAAAACCACAGAGAAAGGGAGACTGAGTCTCATACTTTAAAAAACTTAAATGTGATGTGGAACTATATTTAATAATATATTGGAGGCTAATAGAATCTGCTCATTGAAGGCTAATTCTGTTAATTGGAGACTAATAGACTAAGATAGACGACAACAACAGCAGATTCTGTGCTAGGACTACATGTAACACTCATATCTAATATATTTTCTTTTAAGAATCTCCTCCCTACAACATACTTTTCTCCACACTCCTATCAAATCCTCCAAACTACCACCATACACACTCTACTAATAGTTTAACCTGTATAAGAGCAAATAGCCCTCCTACTTTATGCAAATTACAACTTAAACAAAATTTTTATTCAAAGTGTACAATAACTGCTTAAAAACTGTGTGTCTCTAGAGTTACTTCATGGGCTTCCCTGGTGGCTCAGATGGTAAACAATCTGCCTGCAATGCAAGAGACCAGGGTTCAATCCCTGGTTTGGGAAGATCCCCTGGAGAAGGCGATGGCAACCCGCTCCAGTATTCTTGCCTGGAGAATTCCACGGACTTGAGCCTGGCAGGCTACAGTCCATCGTATCAGAGTTGGACACGATTGGGCGACTAACACTAGAGTTAATTAATGTCTCTGTACCTAAATATTCTCAACTATAACATGAAAGCAATAAGAGGCAGGACTTTTTAGAGAACTAGAAATGGTAACACACAAAGCAATGTTAGTGCTTGAACAGAGAAGATATCTAAAAATGGCTGTTATTATCATGGGAGGGGCACAATGGTATGGACAGGGAGACTGACAGGGACTGTTCACAAGATAAAAGAAAACAAAGAGGACCTGGAAAAATTCTGGACGAAGAGAAGTAAATATTATCTGGGAAAGAAATGAAGACCCAAGGCATTAGAATTATAATAATCCAGGATACTGTACTAGGGTTTGCTACAAGAGAGCTATAAAGTTATAAAGCAGGAAAGCAATTAATGGAAATGATTTCAGCCAGTAAAAAAAAAAAAAATTCCTCATGGAAAAACAATTCTGAAATTTCCCCAAGTTCTCTTATCCTGTTAAGAAATAATTTGCATCCTGTTATTGGTCTAATACATAGAAATGGCAACTTTTTTTTTTCTCATTTTTTTTTCAAGTTTTAGTCTTCGGGTACAACAGAGCTAAATTAATCATAATTGTTTCAGACACGTTATCAATGGCCAAGTTTTATTTACTTACTTAGCTCTTTAATAAGTTATTATCAATATTTTACTAAATACTCCTAAGCCAGCTGCCCACCTTAATGGTAGAAGAATATCATTACTCTTGAACCCAGACCTTCTCATGGGCTGGCCGAGCCAGCTGCCTTTGGAGACTTCATCAGTGCAAATAGCAGTCTACTGATTAACTGAGCCATTTAAACGTCAGAGTTACAGGTAATCAAAGTCTAGAATGCCTAATTGGAAAACTCATACCATGATTATTGGCACAGTATCAGTTAACGAAGGTAAGTTTAACTTTTAATTATTTCAATTAAGTTATTTCTAGAAGACTCAGAGAAATTTTCTTATCTGTTTCGTCCTTAGAAAACAGATTTCCAAGTAGGGCAATGTATAATGAGTGAAAGACTCAATGGTTTATATAATTAAACTGTTCTTTTTCACCATTATTCAAACTTTTGAGGAAACATTTATATACAGTTGAGCAATCATATCTGTTACAAGGCTAGTACTATCAAACCTAAAGGGAAAAACAAATGATTTGACTCACCAAGACTCATTCTCATCAGCTCATATTTTTTGAGACTTAACAACCAAATTCCTATTTAGGAGGATTTTCAATTATTTAGAAGATGTATCCCCCAAAAAATCCAGCACCAAACATTCCACCAAAATATCTCTCCTAAAACCCCCTAGTAAATCATGGCTTCTACACTAGCTGAAAGCTTTCTCCTTAATAGCAGCTCTGGCTACCATCACGAGCCACAATTTATAAATATCCAAAATTAAAGTCATTCATTTTCCTTGGTTTAGAAACCATGTGGACCCCCAAAGAGTTCTTTAAGCGAATGTAAGTATGCACTTCAAAAACAAAAAACAATCTAGTTAGTTTAATTTACTCTAGTAAATTAGATATTTTATCTGCCATAACTATAATATAGCCTGCAATCCCCATGGTAATGAATACTTCTTTTGTTTTTTCAAATTAAGAGCTAAACATCATGTTATGTGCATTTAAACCTTTGGAAAACATAACTGTTGATGAAACAGTTTGCTGAAATAATCATTGTTGATTAGAATTTGTTCAACATTACCTCTTGGAAATATCTGCAGAGGCTCTATTAACTGTCCATTTACTTGCTGTTCCATTATTGTAGAATAATACTGCAAAGAGATTATAGAAAGAGATTACTCAGTAATGTATGAACACTGGAGCAGACACTTATGGGTTGTTTAATTCACAGTACTTTTGTAAATTGCTGGTATATACATATCAGCCTAGAGAATTCTTTTTCTCTATTTGCACATCAAACTGACTATAGTGGATACTCAGGACTGAAAAGTCCAGTACAGTGTTATCCTTCACGTTGTCTTTAAGAGTAAAAATGGCTGATTAAGACTTTAGGCTAGTATCTGATCTCTAAAAATGTTCTGAAAATGATATATATTAAAAATGACAACAAGTATTTTAGTAGAAATTTCTCAAATTGCCTTTTGTTCTTTTACCCTGGACTTTACAAAGAAAAATGGAGATGCCTCATATTCAGTTTGGACCTATATGCCAGTTAGTTAATCAAACATTATTCATATTTGTATATAAAATGTACAGACAATGGAAATCAAAATCACAGAGACCGTGTAACAAGCAAACAAGATATGACCCATCCAAAGATAACAGGATTAACATGATAAAAAGGTAGCCCAATTTCAAGTAAGCATCTTTCAAGCTTTAATCTTCTAAATACTTCAGTATAGATCAAATTTAACTTTAAAAATTTGAGCAGGAAAAATAAAGTTCCAAATTAAAAAAGCTTTCATATAGCATCATAAACAAGTTCATCCAGTAGGCTGTATTACGGTTTGCTCCTATTTTCCTTAATACGCTAATTGGTGAGCATGTTTCCACCTAACTTGGAAATGGCTTCTGTGCCCTGACTTCTTTTAACACTTGACAAACAACAAAATGATGTTCTTGGTGGAAAATATCAACAATGAAAACCACTGATTTTGTGTTTCAAGGGACTGTCCAAGAGCAGAACTCCCCTTTTGTACTTGTTTCTATATTAAAAACAAATGTGGGGACTTCCCTGGTGGTCCCTCTGCCTGCCAGTGCAAAGGACGCAGGTTCAGTCCCAGGTCGGGGAACTAAGACCCCACAAGCTGTGGGGCAACTAAGCCCACACCCCAACTCCTGAACCCGAGTACCCCAACTAGAGAGAAGCCCGAGTGTTGTCATGGGAGGCCGCATGCTGCAACTAAGACTTGATGCAGCCAAAATAAGTAAATAATAGTTTTAAAAAACACATGCATATTTTCTTTTTAACTATCACATTTCCAGAAAATTCCTCTTTGATAATCATTATTTGTTGACATTCTTAAAAGTTTCTTTTTAAAAAACATGTACATATATCTTCTTATTGCTTTTATGTACATTAAAATTATCACAAGATTGAGCTTATTTTTCCCTTAGAAATAAAAGGGAGTTACAAAATTCCATATCATCTTTAGAATTTCAAGTTAACAAGTCTAAGAATCTTCACCCTAAAAACAAAGTGAAAGTGGATTTTTGATGGCCATGGACTAATAGAAGGATACCCTGTCTTCTGAGAGCTTTCAAACCATAAAGGAAACTGATTCTTTCCCTCTATGATGTAAAAGTGTATGTACATACAGCATAAACATGTGACACACACTCTGGAATACTACTAAGGCAAATGTCTCTCAGGAAACTATATTCTTTAAAATCACAGAAATATAGTGCTCGCCATTACTCAAACAATGATGACAAGTAAATGAAATATCAATCATGTAGGCTGTCAACCTTATGGGACAGCAATAACTGTTAACAAGTAGTCTGGAAAAATTGTCCGAAAATGACTTGTCCTCAGCACACAAGTATTTGAGGTTTCCATGGAAAATTAAGATGCCAGTGGCTATTTGGAACATTGCACAGGTATTCTTTTTAATGGGAAATTTGCTGGTTATTGATCCACGGCATGTACCTCTTGCTTCTGGAAGGCTGCAGGCAACTTTCCAATCAGTAGCTGTCAAAAAAATTACTGCCTTTTTATACTGATACAAGACAACAGCAGTGGTGGTGTTCTCCTATACTTAATGCTTTTCTTTAATTAACTGCTATGTACAATAGGTTAGTAATTTCAGTTACTACTTGACCACAGTCCTAGAAATCAAAACAAATAAAATATCCTTATGCTTTATCTAACAAATTAATTATAGAGTTGTCTGAAACTGGTGCTTGGGGTCAAGTTTGAAAACAAATAACCTCACATGTAAAGGGTCAGAACAGGTGCAAGGTATTTTTTTCCTACTATAAAACCTTGCATGCATGAAATTGACCTGTTTTCCAACTTTATTTATTTACCTCACAAAATATATAAATAAAAATGGTTTCCCTTTCATTTCTGAGCTGTGCCAATTCAACTGGCAAAGCCATACATACTTTTATAACCGTTGTAGGAATTTTTTTAGCAATCTATAAACATCTCTTTGTACACTGATTAACACAGTCACAGTAATGATATTAAGCATTCCACTTGACAGTTTCTTCAAAGCAAGTGGTTAGGATTTGTTTTTTGTTTTCTACAATTCTTCCAAATCCAAGGAACGTTTTCTCCTGCTAAAATACGGGGTTTGATCTGTGTTCACATTAACACAGAATCTTGTGTTCCACACACCAAAGTAATTCACCCTCAAGGACAAACTATAAAGGGCAGTAAGCGAACCCACGGCATGGGCCCACTCTCGGCAACTGACCCCTCAGGAGCAGGCCTGGGGATGGCTGAGCAGCTGCCGGGGGGTGCTCAGAGCTTAGGCCACTGCTCACACGGCATTCCTGAATGGACAGGACCTCCCGGCACGGAGCAGTCCTGACGAGCCGCAAGGCCTGTGCTGCCCAGAGAGATGAGCAAGGCACTGAGACGAGTTAGAGACTCAAGCCCTGGGATTTCAGTACTGGCCACTTTCAACTGATGAGCTCAGTGAGGAAATGCTCACAGTGTCTCAGTTTACTCAGCTGTAAAATGAAGGTGGTATGTACCCACAGGATTACTGTGAGACTCACATGAGAAAATATG
Organism: Dama dama; assembly: GCF_033118175.1. Lineage (NCBI taxonomy): Eukaryota > Metazoa > Chordata > Mammalia > Artiodactyla > Cervidae > Dama > Dama dama. The sequence goes on from NC_083692.1 coordinate 86,951,684, forward strand.
AGAGCACTTAAGTTATAAAGCAAGTTCCTTTTAGAGCTTCATCCTCTCTCAGGGTTTTATATATTTTCCCTTTAGAGGGATTCCTTCCAATTTTGTTCTAAATAGTGATAAAATAAGCAACAATGACAAAGACTAGGTTTGTACTGCTGCTGCTAAGTCACTTCAGTCATGTCCAACTCTGTGCGACCCCATAGACGGCAGCCCACCAGGCTCCCCTGTCCCTGGGTTTCTCCAGGCAAGAACACTGGAGTGGGTTGTCATTTCCTTCTCCAATGTGTAAAAGTGAAGTCGCCCAGTCCTGTCTGACTCTTAGCAACCCCACAGACCGCAGCCTACCAGGCTCCTCCATCCATGGGATTTTCCAGGCAAGAGTACTGGAGTGGGGTGCCATTGCCTTCTCCGAGGTTTGTACTAGATAAAAACAAAATGAAAAGACAACCAACCAAACCAAACCAAAGTCTAAATCTTTTACACCAAGGTATTTATTAATGATATGGTTTAGACAGAAAAGTAACAAAGTGTTCATGATAACATTAATAGACCTATAATTTGAAGTTATCCAAAAAGCTTTCTTAGCTCAACCTCTATTATCCTATCCAGCTTTCATTACCTCTAACACAAAGCCTGGCACATAGTAGGTGTCTAATACCTACTGACTGAAATGGAGTCAGATACCAATTCTGCCATTTATTAATCTGCACAGCCTTTAGGAGGTTATTTAACCTCATTGAACCTTAGTTTCCTCTGAATGAGAGTAAAGATAGCTTCTCTATTATATAGGGTTACTGTGAAGCTCAAAATTAAACTGTAGCAATAGAATTAGTGAAGGTATTTGTAAATGGTAATGACAAGTAGTTGAGAGATTTAAAAGTGAACCTCCTTAACAGTGAAACAATATTAAGCACAGTGCTTTCTAAGTAGAAGTGTTCCAGGATTTAAAGACACAAAAACGGTATGTATGAAAAGTACAAAAGACTGCATTCATTCTGAACACGTCAGCAGCAGTTATAAAACGTTGTTTTCTCTGGTATCCCCTGTAGAATCTGTTACATGCAGTAATTGCAGCAATAATCAATAAGCTAACTGAGTAAAAGATTAATCAGTTTTGTGATTGCTAATGGAATCTCCAGTACCAGACTCAGATTAGTTTCAAAGTCCCTCTGAGATGTTCTTCAAAATCCTTAAACAATTTTAATAAGGATGTGACAAAGTTTAGCATAGTTATCCAAAAATCTAATTAATTTGAAACAGAGGGCCAGATTCAACAAGGGGATAACAAGTACAATTTTTGGCTTTGTTCTGTTTGCAAGTTTATCATACCATATTCCTATTTGTTATGAATCTAATTCTAATTCTAACAGCACAATCCAATCAATAATTACAACACTTTTTTCTTCATGTAAATCTGCCACATAAAAACTTGAGTTCCAAAACAGCACAGTTTAATTTTACAAGGCACAAGTCCTCTGTTGAAAGGAGAGAAAACAAAGAAACAGCAAGACAGATACACCCAGAAATAACTCCCTGAATACCCTACTGTCTGTCAGGCTCAATACTGATACAGAGCTCCTCAACCCCCTGCCAAGTCTATGATTAATTTCTCCACCCAAAACTTTATTCCCTTTCTTGTCCCACCTCTGTTCCCCTCAGTATTAAGGAGTATCAAAAAAAAAAAAAATAGGTGGGATTGAACCTTAAGTACCCTGCAGGGCCATCCTGGGTTCAAAAGCCCCTGCGCATCCTCTGTTTCTTGTTGTAGAAAAAGGCTTTGGTCTCCTAGGCTTCCCTGAGTTCCAAAGAGCAGATTCAAGGAGTAAACTATTAGGGCAACAGAGTCACAGACCTGCTAGTTCCTCCTGAAGGGATATTATTAACAATCTGATGCATATGTGTTCTGTAGAAACTGTTATATAGGGCTACTGTGAAGCTCAAAATTAAACTGCAGCAATAGATTAGTGAAGGTGTTGGTAAACTGTAATGATTAGTGGTTGAGAGATTTAAAAGTGAGGTGGAGGATGGTAACTACTTGCTGACCACAAGCACTGGACCCCAGGCTGCTTGGAACCAGAAGGCTGAGATTCCCGAAACCTTACCCTGTAACCTCACCTCCAAGCAATCAGAAGAAGGTCCATGAGCTGATCAACTTCCTATGACCCCCACCCTTCACACTGTCTTTAAAAACCCCAACCTGAAAGCCATGGAGGAGTTCAGGTCTTTGGACCATGAGCTCCCCATTCTCCTGGCTTGGTGCCTGGCAAATAAACCTTCACTTCACTACAAATGGCCACTGTCAAGAGCGTTCTGTATCTCATGCACATGAGTCCTTGCTTGGTAACAATACTAGATATTTACATTTATTCATCCAGTTTCTCACAACCCTACCCTATTTTAGGAATATCATTACACCTATTTGACAAAAGTAGCAAACGATTTATCAGTCAACCAAGAAAGTTACTCCTTTCATTCTAGTCCATGCACTCAGAACATAAAATGTTTGTTTGCTAGTTGAGAGTCAAAAGGTAAGTTATTCTCATTTATGACTAAAGATGCTAACTGTCTGTCATGCAATGCAAATGAAATACCATATTTTATTGCCATCAATTTACTATGGTGTTTTGTATTTTGGTTGTGTATTAAAATATAATCGTGTTTTTTCTTTTTTTTAAAGATGAGCTACCTCCTATTGCTCATACCTCAAAAGATTTAACTAAAGCAGGCTACTGGGTGGACTGCTGAGCTGGTGGAGAGCCTGGCTTCTTCACTGTCACCTATGTGAGGGAAGCCATGTCACCTGACCTCTCAGAGACTGGGGATGGTGGGAAGATATTAATATAATGCAGATCCCTGTGCTGGCTGGTGACTTCTCCTCTTTCTTCAGGGACTCCGCCACTCCTCCACATTTTCCTTCTACCTCTCTTACCACACTGCTCAGTTTCCCGTAAGTGATTCTCTCCCCATTCCTCCTTTAAATGCTGAAGTTTCCCGTGACTTTTCATCAACCTTCGTTTTTTTTTATTTTATCCTCTCCTTGAGTTAACTTGAGCCACTTCGAAGGTTTCAATTACCAGAGGAGTCACTGAGACTAATTAGGAGCTGATGAATCACAAACCTTTATTTCCAGCCCAGATTTCTCTCCTAAGATTTGGAACATACCCAATTGGTTGTCCAGAGGCCCCTCAAATTCAACAGGTCCCCACCTCCCCCACCCTCCCTCATGCCCTAGGCCTGTCTTCCAACATATGGGTTCACCATCTGGATGAATGAAATCACCATGACCTAGCTTCCCAAACCAGCTATCTGGGAGTCCTCCAGACCATCCCTTTCCTTCTTCCCCACATCTAGTCAACCACCATTCTTACTAACTCTACATTTCCCCCCCTGCTCATATCCTCAAGCTAGGGCCCTCCATGATCGAGCCTACCTGCCTTCGCAACCTCATCTCAACCCTCCCTGCACTGTCCATACCACACTGATCACAGGCAGTGCCTCCTGAGGGCACCAGGCATCCTTTCACCTGGGCCTTTAAACACCCTTCCAAGTCCCCTTGTCCTTGCTACTCCACCTAGACACCACTCTCTTCAGGAAGCCTTATCTGTCTCCAAAGCTAGATCAGGTGCTCCTTCTCTGAGCTCACAGAACACCAAATGCTTAGGCATATGAGAGCACTGATCATTCTGCCTGGTAATTCTGAGTCTTTCCTGTCCTCCCACACGAAACACTCCTCCCTTTTTTGTTAACTTCCCTGACTGAACCATGAGCTCCCTGAAGGAGTGAACTGTATGTTCACTGTACCTCCACCAGCTAGCATAGGTCTTGGCTAGATACTTGCCATCCTATAAATATTTACTGCATGAAAAGCTGCTGGAGGCCTCCCCAGTGGCTCCGTGGTAGGGAGTCTGCCTGCCACTGCAGGAGACAATTTCGATCCCTGATCTGAGAGGATCCCACACGCCACAGAGCAGCTAAGCCCATACGCCACACCACTGAGCCCGTCTGTGGAGCCAGCAGCCACAGCTACTGAAGCCCATGCGCCCTAGAGCCTGCGCTCTGCAACAAGAGAAGCCGCCACAGTAAGCCTCACACTGCAGTGGAGAGCAGCCCCACTCTCTGCAGCTAGATAAAGTCCACGTGTAGCAACCAAGACCCAGAACAGCCAAGACAAAAAACAAACAGAAAACTGGCTCTATGAATAAACGGGCAAGTCAGTGAGTGAGCTCAGGTCCCATCTCTACATTGACCAGCCATGCGACCTTGAGAAAGGCAACTTGTTTGTGCCTCAGTATTCTCAGCTGTAAATATGAAAAAAATACCTGCCTTGCTCACCTCATAAAAGTGTCAGGAACATCACAATCATAGAAGCTGGTATATAAGAAACAGTTTTATAAAGTACTTGAAAAACATCTTAAAATAGGGCACCATGTTACTATGAATCTCCCACTCCCAAGCAACAGTACATACAAGAAAAATGGCCGTAACAATAGGGTGACATAGAAACCACTAAACAAGACTGCCAAAATCTTCAGACCAAGTACAGAGGTAGCATTTAACTAATTGTTTATCAAGGCTGAGTCAGTATGCCCTCAACCCCCCTCAATTAGTACAGCACTATAAATAATAATATAAGTGGAAGGGTACTATAAGGAACATTGTTTCTCCATCTGGAAGTTCATCAAGGGCATGGACCATGTCTCATGTATTTTATTAGGTCTTATGCCAGAGGTGTTAATCTGGTGTCTATATGGGCCTTGGGAGATCCTTGAAATTCCTGAACTTCTAGGTGAAATGCTGCACTGTGTGAATTTTCTGGGAAAAGAATAAACAACTTTCCTCACATTTTCAAAAAGACCTGTCTCCAAAAAATCTAAGAAGCTAGTAGAGTATCTAGTCATAGAGTGTATAGCACTGTACCATATGCATAATGGCCACTCTGCATATGTTCAAGAGGAGAAGGCCAATAGGAAATAATACAGACATTCTCATTGGTTAGATCTTCTAACTTAGTGGCAAGTCTTACATATCAACTCAAATCAAATTCATTTATCATTCTTCTATACATTTATAACAGAAAGCTTTCTAATCTCTCCTTACCATGCCTCCTAACAGACAATATAAACAGTACAGTATGAGGAAATACTTATAAAAAACTAAGCATGCTGGCTTTTCCCTATTAATGATAAAATTTTAAAATTCCTATTTTGTCAGTACTGCAAGCATACCCCATTATATGTAGCTGAGCCAGTAATTACAGCAATAATCAATAAACTAACAAACTATTTGCAGTTCATAGTTATATAATTTAGTTTTCCTAGTGAAGAACTCAACAATCTTAACTCTGTCAAATGGCTACAAATTCAATTACAACACTACTCAGCTATGTCATCGATTATACTTTCCTTCAATTATTTCTTATACTTTGCATTTAAGAGGTATCCCTTCTGTGATGCTCACCTCTTAAGAAGCACACAGCAGCTCCTTAGTCAAAAATAACATACAAAGCTAATCTATTTTGAATACCAAATTAATAACTATCTTTATTACCTGGCTTCAATCCCTGAAAACTCATTTTCCCTGCCTTGAGGTGACTACAAGGCACACATGTTCTTTCTTAAATGATTCTAGACCAAGGGTCCACACATGGTCATGGATTGATAGATGAAGAGAAAAAAATCACAATGAAAAGTCTTCCATTGAAAGGTCAACAGGGAACAACTCTGGGGCCTCTTTATAAGTCAACGTTACCAGACAAATGTATTTATTAGTGATTTGAAAATGAAACAGACAGTAAGTTGGCCAAGTTTAATGATAACACTATTTGTTTTGGACAGTAAAACTGTAAAGGATGTTAAGGAACTCCAGATGGTCTTAATAGGAATTGAGGTTTGGATAGCCAACAGCAGATGAAATTCAACTTGGCCAAGTTTCAGGTAATGTGTGTTGGCAGAAGTTTAAACTTGTGTTCAGCGATGAGTCCAAAACTTGTGGGATCCCCTCAGCTGAGGCTTTATTAGTCACCACCATGGTTGGCTTGAGGCACTGTTTACACTGGCCTTTCACCTGATCTCTAAGTTGCAGCAATTCTGCCATACTTCCAAAGTAGAAGTTTAAATAGCTTCAGGGAACCTACCACTTAAATAAAATGGGAGCATCAGGTCATACAGATAGCAGGCCAAATAGGACATTCCCTTACAAGTAGACTATTTAGCCAGTTCCAATTGTGTTCAACAAAGATTCAGCCTACTGCTCAAATGCTGTTAAAAAAAAATAAATGAAAAGGCAGTGAGGAATGAGTAAATAACATATAACAGAGAGACCTATATAAACAGAGACAACTTGTTTTAATTTCCAATTACAATTTACACCTTTTCAACATGAGTTGAAAATTTACTGAATTCCTCTAACTTTACTGTATTATAGCAAATTTATGTTCACCTTTCAGATATATATAGAAAACATCCCTCAGTATACTATCAAGGGTGAAATAGATCACCAGCCCAGGTTGGATGCACGAGACAAGTGTTCAGGGCTGGTGCACTGGGATGACCCAGAGGGATCGGGTTGGGAGGGAGGCAGGAGAGGGGATCAGGATGGGGAACACATGTAAATCCATGGCTGATTCATGTCAATGTATGGCAAAAACCACTACAATATTGTAAAGTAATTAGCCTCCAACTAATAAAAATAAATGAAAAAAAAAAAGAAAACACCCCTCTTGTTTCCAGTAAAACTGGCCCTAAGAGAATGGGTTCATTAGGAGCTGCTAACACGGGCCTAACGCCTTGGTTATGCCCCACAGCAACCTGACTGCTAGAAGTCCATCATCTCCTTCCAGTCCACATCTCCCTGGAAGAGAAGCTCCTACTATAGCCCCTAAGAGCCTAATTGATGTCCTGCATTTTTCGGTCCCCTCATGTCAGCTGCCTCAACATAGGACTCCAGAGGACACAAACTGTAGGTCATTCTGAGTCCTCCATAGAGAGGGAGCTGAACCAGGAGCGCGGCCATATTAATGACAAAATATTGGTGGTTTAAAGCCCCAGAATACTCTGGTGCCACCCTGACTGAGGCCTGCTCATGCTGTCTCTTCCTTTGCTTCCACGAGCTACCTAATAATCTGATGCAAACTTCTATCTGCTTCTGCTTCTTGTTAGCAAAAATGTCCTGAGGTATTTCAAAGAGGGGCTAAATAAGGGGCCATTACATTCTTATCACTATTTCAAGGACATCCATATGTCCCAGATAACATAGAGAAAAGAGTTAAAATAATCTGCCTCTGAAAAAAGGTTTCATTCTTTGACAAGGATGAGAAAAAAATACAAAAATTTTACTTATAGCTTGGAGCATGACACCATTCCAATTAAAAAAAAAAAAAAAAAAACAAAGCTAAATAATTTCCAACACCATTTATTTATTGCATTCAGTTTTCCTGTCTTGTTCTTTTCAGCGTTTCTCCACCCTACCAGGAGAGTATCGAGTATTACCAATTGTTTGGGTGGATCATGACAAACGAGGGGACTGAAGACCAAGCTATTTTGCTGCATACAAAGTAAGCTGGACCGACTTAATGTGGAGCATGTTTAAAAGTACCATTTGGAGAAGAGCTTCCAATCTCTGCTCTACATAGAAAACTTCCTAATCGTAAAGGCCCTAAGTCTATTAAATGTTTAACAACTAACTGGGCAACACATCCTAAGGCAAAAATTCAGCCCTGTAGGAAGGAAACTTCAAAAGCCCAGAGTATTTCTTTACAGTCCTTTTCAAACTCAGGTACACTGACATTCTACTAAATAGCATTATTTTTTTGTTATTAGGAAAACAGTGGTATTTGCAAAGCTTCTTCTGTAGGATCTCAATAAATGCCAAAACAAAAACAACACTTAACCAGGAGTGAAGACTGGGAGTCCAGGACCTAGGTCTGTGTCCAGGCCTTCCCATTTATTAGCAATATAACCTCAAACTGAATCTGATCTTGCTGGGCCTCAGTCTCCTTATCTGTAATATGAGACAGTTGGACAAGACCACTAAGGGTTTCTTCCAACTCCACTTGAGCAACTATGATTTTTCCTTTTTTTAAAAAATTTATTTTTTAACTGAAGGATATTGCTTTACAGAATTGTGTTGGTTTCTGCCATATATCAACATGAACCAGCCATAGGTATACAAATGTCCCCTCCCTCTTAAGTCTCCCTCCCACCTCCCTCTCCATCCCACCCGTCTAGACTACTAGAGTCCCGGTTTGAATTCCCTGAGTCATGCAGCACATTTCCATTGGCTATCTATTGGGCAACTACGATTTCTGAAGCAGTCTCCAAGTTATGCACACTAGGATAAAGCGAATCATATCCCAATTTACAAGGTGCTACAGAAACAGAGGTCAAAGAGTATTCTCCCTCATGGTACCCAGCATCTAACAAGGTACACTGCGGTCAAGTATATCAAAGGGAATACTTACACTCCAATAATACACAATGTCTGCCATAATGGGAGGTGTTACAGTTAAACCCATCCCATATTCTTCTGGCAATGTGGAGAAATGGTGTAAAAAGAGAGATTAGGCAAAACGAAGAACATAATTCTTATTAATACTGTTTTCCACTCATACAAGCCTCTCAGTATCAAGAGAACTAGGTGTAATAAACTCTTTACTAGCCACAGGATTTAGCAGAAACAAATATGAGTCCATTTACAAAAGTAAAATGTACTGCTGAGCTCCTTGAAGAAAGGTCACCTAAAAGTAGAGGTTAACATTAAAATAACCCCCTCCTATAACTGAGTCTCAATGATAAATAAAGCTTATGATGAATCAAAAATAAGGCCCAGCACTGATGTTTCATGCTGTAAGGAAATGAGGTCAGCACTACCAGATAACAAATACAAAAAGATGGAAGGAGAAAAGCAGTAGATTATTGTCTATCCTAGAAAATGAGAGACGAAAACAAGAACAAAAAAAAAAAAATTAAAACTACTTTAAGGGAGTATTTAACAGGGTCCTTTAAATAGTTAGCAGTGATCAGGTATTTAGTTTTCAGGATATGCAGGTTGGGTGTATTTTTTTTCTAATAAAGCATTTCAAATTCTAATTAAAAAAATACTTTATGGAGAAATTAAAAAGATACAATAGTGTCAGAGGAAAAGCCATGATCCCAGAAGTGGAATATTCTAACAACATAACTTACAAGAAACAACGCTATAAAAACAGATTGTTGATTAACACAAACTCATAACAAAACGCAGAGAGCGATCACAATGGTGCTGTAATAACACTTGGCTGCTGAATTCTCTCAATACATTAAATATCTCCTTGGAGACCAAATTACTTTACATTTTCTTAAAAGACAATTTATTATAGCTTTGTTTTCTTCTCATTATCTCTTAAAAATATATCTAATGAAGAAAAGAATACAACTTCTAAATAACACATAAAATGGTACTAATGTGTGACAACAGACTTTGGTTTAATGTGCTAGTTATTATTTAACAGCATACAACCTACTGTCATGACAAATCCTTACCACAATGCGACATTCTGTGTCACATGCATCAAAAACCACTGCATGCCATTATTACGGCACACATAAAATTAACAGCCTCGGGCTGCTAGCAATTTAAATAATTGATAAGTTTTCAATTAAAAAGGCAACATTTTCAGGTCTAATACAAAAATCTATTTAAATTACTGATAAAAACTTATGTTTCTGTTGGCCCAAAGCCAGAAAATGCTTACATCCAATGGGGGAAAAAATTCTGCAAGTTTCAACTCAGACACTGTAGCTTTTTTTAAAAAGAATGATTAAAGGATTTATGGCAAAAATATGTCTAGTTTTGCTTTCCCCATATGGTTTTTAAAGAAATACTAAAGTGACTGCAAATTTATCGAATTCCACATGAAAAGCACAGCTTTTTTTTTTTTTTTAAACAGTAAATATGTGGTCCCAAGTCCTGGAATCAAATTTTTTCAGAGCCAAACTGAACTTAAAAAATAAAAGGCCAATACAGGTTTTTAACACCAGGTTGGCAAATGAAGACTATCAACCAAAATCTATTGTGAGGTTAAGTCCAAATTGTTCTCTTTATGGCAAAACTGTAACCCAAAGGAATTTCAACCATAAAAACCAAGACAGATCAAAATGGCAGCCAACCAACCTTGTTTGTGCTTTTCTGAGACAGGGCGTCCTCTACTCTTTACTATTTGGTTATTTATTCAGAGCCTGACTCTACATAAACAAAGAGTATTTGATGGTAAAGGCTGCCTCGAGAGATAAGAGCAAAAGGAAATCCAGTTAGGTTTTAAATAACTTAAAACCTGTTATCTCTCTCAGGGATATTTTCATTTTCATTTTAAAATAATCTGCTCCAACATTCACAATCTGGGGAGTGGAGCTCTACCTTGGGGCCTCAGGTTCTTATCTATAAATATCAAGTGAATTAATGAGAAAACTCAGACCTGATCATCTAGACCCCATTTTATGAACCACTGCCAGTTTACAGAAAAAAGTTCTCACCATCCACCGCAAATGAACAAACATAAGAAAAATGTAGTGAGTTTTACATAAAACTCTCTGAGGAATATAACCTTAACCAGTCAGTCTGGAATTTCCTGGTCATTGCTAGTGAGGTAATCCACATGACAGACCCCTGCTGTCCCCGAGGAAGGTGACCTAGCCTGAAACCATCAGCTCTTGGCTAAACTGACTTCCTTGTCCTGTCTCCTGCCTACACACGTCTTTAGAGTGTCTTTCTATCTGCTGGATGGGATGTTGCCCAATTCATGAGTCATTATATAAAGCCAATAAGATCTTACAAAATGTACTCAGTTTTTACAATTTTTAAAACTTTTTTTTTTTAATTAAAAAAAATTATTTTTTTTTTTAAAGCTCATTTTTTAACACACAGGAAGCTCCCAGTACTAGTGAGCAAGTGGGTGGGTGGGAGAGCAGCCGAATGAAACAGTGAAGGAGCATGGGCCTTGACACCAGGAGAAGCCAAACTTACAGTCCATATGCATACTCATACAGCTCTAAGACCTTGGGCATGTCTCTTAGCCAGAGCTTCCTCATCTGAAAGGTAGGGGTGATAATATCTACTTTACAGAGTGATTATTAAAACCAAAGGAAACTAAATACCTTAAGCATCTAGTGTAAAATGGGCACTTAGAAATGGAAATAATTATGACTATCACCATGATCACACGTAGTAACACTTCTCAAAGAGCACAGTTTGTTAGATCTTCCCAAAAGTACATTTTTGAAAGCACAGTTTTGTGTGAGGTCATGTCAGAGACATAATGAAAGTACATGGATGTCAGCAATGCTCTCTCTGCAGTGGCTGCTGCTGCTGCTGCTAAGTCACTTCAGTCGTGTCCGACTCTGTGCGACCCCGTAGACGGCAGCCCGCCAGGCTCCCCCGTCCCTGGGATTCTCCAGGCAAGAACACTGGAGTGGGTTGCCATTTCCTTCTCCAATGCAGGAAAGTGAAAAGTGAAAGTGAAATCGCTCATTCATGTCCAGACTCTTAGCGACCCCATGGACTGCAGCCCACCAGGCTCCTCGGGCCATGGGATTTTCCAGGCAAGAGCACTGGAGTGGGCTGCCATTGCCTTCTCCGCTCTGCAATGGATACATGTGAAAAAACTAGAACCCATCTGTGTGTGTGTGTTTTCTAAAAATAAGCATGTCACATTCTCAGGAAAGGTAGTCAATCTATCAATACTAGTGCTAGACCTTTCAGCAGACAATCCTACTCTGCCTTTCAAGGTACTGATGAGCCCTGCTCTAAATTCGCAGAGCACAGAGACTCGCAAGTAAGTTAATGTGAAGTCAATGGGAAATTGACTTTTCCTACTCTGCGCTGGTCTGAATGCAACGCTCTGTTAATCATGCCATCCTTCTTGTTCTCTGTCCTCCTACCCTAAATTAAAACTATCGGTGGAAACCCATACAGATACGTTACAGTTTTCATTACAATGAAACAACATTCTGGTTAAAAACCTACAACCTCATCATCCGCTAAGATTAGAGACTCACTGAAAAGCCGGGGCGCCAGCTCCATCGTTCCCACCATAATACCACTTTGCATTTGTATAGAATTTTTAACTTTTCAAAGGGTTTCACAGCTATTATCCCATTTGACCATTACAATGACCCTGTGCAGTAGAAAGGACAAGTATTACTATCCACAATTGACAGATGAGGCAACTACTGCCCAGAAAGGTTAAGCGTTTTGCCTAAAGCCAGGAAGCCAGAGAAGGGCAGTGGTCTCCTGACTTCCAGTCCAATGCTCTCTTCATCAGACCACTAGAGAAGGTTTTGTACACAGACTGCAAGCTCAGAAAAAATAAAATGAATTAAGAAAAAATAAAGTGAAATAAGAGAAAAGAACAAACCAGGGCTCAGGGAAGCTATTTCTTTCCATAGTAGCTAAATTATTCAAGCTTAGTATTAAAGTTTTAGAAATGTATCCTTTTTTCTTGTTTATCTACTTTGGCCCTGAGACAAATGTTAATGCAAATTTTCACTGAAATTTGAAACACAAAAGAAAAGTCATTTCGGGATATATTCAAATGACTTAGATTCAGTAAGTAACCTTGTAGTTCGTTTTAGGGTGGGGTTGTTAGTGCATAAAATCACTGACAGTACATCTGTAAGTCATGTATCCACATTAAGCCAGCAGCTACATTATAACTACAGTCTGTTTGGAAGGGGTGAAAGAGATCTCCAGTTGAAAGTAGATTTTGAAAAATTTTTTAGAGCCCAGGGGTTCATTTTTAATGAGCCGTTACTTTAAGTACTGCATAAAAAATACAGGAAATTGATAGTCCATTTAGTCTGCACCATACCTAATGGAAAAGTCATTAAGATGCATTATTCTTAATGTTCATGATATGATCAGTGTCTTTTGAAAAGAATGCCCTTAACTTTCACGTAAGGAAATCCTTAAAAATTTTACATATTGTATAGAAAAATGTTAAGAGCAGCTGTGATTTACTTTCATGTCTTCACTACATCAAGAAACTGCATCCTCAATTACACTAAGATTTTTAGAAAAGTCCTCATTAGTAGTATACTTACATATGACAGCATTGCTTTCATTTCTTCATCACTTCTCACTGTAATTCGATCACCATCTTCATCTTCATCTGTTTAAAAAGCAACATAATGTAAGTGATAAGATTTTTTAACATACAAAAACCATGTCAGCTGGAAACATAATACAATTGGTTTGTACAACTTGATGTCCACATCCTCAACACTGTATTTCGCAGATGCTGACGTTATTAGTTTGTCGTTTTGGCTTTTTGTTCAGAATACAACAGAATCGCAATAAAGAACTATCAATTTTAGGGACAGCTGAAAATTAAAACATTGCTCATGTCATTTATGACATAAACCTAAGTTAAAGTAAATATAGGGATTTTCCTGGCAGTCTAGTGGTTAAGACTCCAAGCTTCCACTGCAGGGAGCATGGGTTCAATCCCTGGTCGGGGAACTAAAAATCACATGTTGCATGGCACAACCAAATAAATAAATAAATATTTTAAAAATAAAGTAAATACAACTGGAGTATGAACAGGTTTGGCTTGAAGAACTTTAAAAACTGAAGAAAGGCCAGTCTTATTCAACTGTTAGCACTTTTTGCTTTCCCACACGGCACCCTATCCCTCTATTTCTCCATTCTTCCTCTCTCCCGGCAATCTGTCATAATAGCATAATAAAAATGGCTATCATTTACTGAACACTACTATAACACTAGGCACTGTGATTTATGCTCCATACACCCTTAAAAGCCTCATAACGATTCTATGATGTGGACAATATGACTTGATTATTATCATTCCCTTTTTACAGAACTGAGAGTGGAAGGTTAACATAGAAAACAATTCTAATACAGTTCTCCTCATAAACCACTTGATCTCTCATTTTCTGAACTGTTTCACTTATACTGAGTACTTTATGACCACAGAAAGCTTCAAATGGTGATTTGCACTACTGTGAAATCATTTAAATGGTCCTAAAACTAGAGGATAATAAGACTTCACAAAATACTGAACAAGAATGAGTAAATCTGAGTAAGCGGATCATCAAAGGAGCCACATCCAAAACAATGTACTGATTTCACTGATTCTTCCCTTAATTAAAATAGTTTTGAAATATGGCTTCAAAACTGCTTTCAGAACCTGAAGATAAATCAAGCAAAAATATCAGATCTCGTTTTCAGTCCCAAATGAAACTGTCCACATCTGGTCACTCACTCATCTGTACTACCTGCCAGGCAGAATAACTTCTGGTTTTTTCTAAATATTTAGTTAGTTACTTCATCCTTCTAAGGATAAAGATCTGTCAACAGGAAAACAGCATACTTGGTAGACTCTAAATGTACAGTTGAGAGAAAAATGCCAAAAACATTTTGAGCACGGGCAACATTGATGGAAGATGTTAACAGCCTCCCAAGGGGACAACGTGGAAGGGACAGGCTCTCTCTCAAAGGGATGCCTCAGCTGTTGTGCACTTGCTAAACCGAGCTAGTATTTTATTTATTTATTTATTTTGGTCACTCTTGGGCATCTAATTGCTGATTCGATCAGAGGCAGAGAACCTGATCCCAGGCCTGGAGAAAGAGACAAATCTCTCATCATAAAGAGAATAAGCTAGCACGACATGCTCTGAGAACTCTTACTGAAAATATAGGGGGAGTTCAGTTTAGCACCTGGATCTTAGCCCACCACACCTCAGCAGGTCCTCCCTCCCGTCCAGCTGCAGTTTTTAAGATAGCCCACTGTTTGGTGACCAGGCCACGGGAACCCTAAGAGGGAGACTGTTTTCTCTCCTAATTAGTCTATTTCAGAGCACACTGCTACCTTCTTTTTCTCCCTCACAGCCAACAGCACTCTAACAGCATGACGGAAAGCAACACCTGAATTCGTCCTGTTCAGTGACCAAGCCAACAGCTCTCACTGGGGTTTTCCCTCCAAAGTAACTGTTCTGGATCCTAGGTACAGGTTCACTCCTGCAGAGTTCCCCAACTGGATGTAAATCAGTATCATCAAGTCACACTGAATATTTACACAGCTAGGAGTTGCAACAATCACCACTGGTATTACCTACCAAGAGCTGCCTATCTTAAGTATAAATGGCACCCAGGGGTCACCTTCAGTAACAAAGAAGGCATATACCTACAGAGGTTACATATATAAAGAACTACACAGAAATCCAGCATTTTCCTTCCCTCTCTTTCCTTCTTTAAGCCATAGGCTAGAGTCAAACTGGGAGAAAAATGCTGTTCTAATTTTGGAAACAGAGATAGTTTCTACATAGGTTCCAGAAACTAATATTTTCAAGGTTAAGTCAAAAAGCTGTCACATAAATGCAGGAAACAAAAAAGAAAAAAAAACAGGTATTGTATAACGGAAAATAATGTTACATATCACCACATATGAAAGCACTTTACATTTTTTGTTTTAAAAGCAAGTTAAATTCTCAGTTTGGGTGTAGACTAAAACGATTTGTTCTTGATAAAGTCCTGAACTTGGTAAAATTTTCAGCCTGAGCAAAGTAGCTTTATGTAAACCTCATCTCTACACCAGAGCTAGCTGTAGAGATGGTGGCTACAGAGCGACAGATTATTTTTGAATCTCAATACACACTAGACCTCAATAAGGGATTGTCCACATGGAATGAAGAGTACTTGGAGTTTAATAAACCAGGTGAAGAATCTTTTTAGAAGGCACAGATTTCAGAAAAAATTGTTTAAATCACAGTCTCTCTAAATCAGTAACAATAACAACAAAAATAATTCTCTAACCTCTCAAAGCCTGGGCTTGAACCTTTAAGGCTACTTAAAACCAAAGATCCTATAATTCTAAAATTCTATGAAATCATTGAAGGATGATTTCAGTTACCATAAATAATCTGATAACTGTGAGGGCAGTCAGTTATCAAAATCATCTCTTACTTAGCAGCTCCATGGAAAGCAGCTATGAAACACTAAAGGGCCCTCTGCTGTAAGTGGTGGAGAAGGAAATGGCAACCCACTCCAGTATTCTTGCCTGGAAAATCCCAGGGAAAGAGGAGCCTGTTGGGCTGCTGTCTATGGGGTCGCACAGAGTCGGACATGACTGACGTGACTTAGCAGCAGCAGCAGCAGCAGCAGCAGCAGCAGCTATAAGTGGACAGAAAAAACTTAGGCCAAAACACCAGAACAGCTTTGAGGCAAACCTAAAGTGCTATCTCATAAGGAGACATGGTAACTTGAAAGAGGCATTCTAATAAAGCCTGAGGATAAAATCAGGTTTATATGACACAGTGATTAGTAGTTCTCATGGTTTAATGAGAGGCTCCATTTTATGTAGGTACTACTTTCCCCTACAGATTGCTCTTTGAAGGACTGTCTGCTTCATTCTTTAATAAATGCAATTAGTAGTTTTAATGAAGACTCCTTGTTCTTGTCAGAAAGGAGACTAAGTTGAAAAAGGAATTACACTGAGAAGATAAATGATTCTGGCCCAAAAGCAAAATCCAAGCCATGATGGCAACCCAAGAGCAAATCATCGGCCTTGAAATATAAAATGAGAATACACTTCTCTCTAAAAACAATGAATTCTGAAATAGACATACAAATGGCCAATGGGTATACAGAAAGGTGCTCCACATCTCTAATCATCAGGGATATGCAAATCAAAACTGAGATGAGGTATCCCCTCACACTTGTTACACTATCATTAAAAAGACAAGAGAGAACAAGTGTTGGTGAGAATGCAGAGAAAAGAGAACCCTTGTGTACTGTAAGTAGGAATGTAAACAGAAACAACCACTGTGGAAAATAGTATGCGGTTCCTCAAAAAATTAAAATTACAACTAATATATGATCCAGCAATTGTACTGCTGGGTCTGTATCCAAAGGAACTGAAATCAGAAGCTACGGAAATATCTATACTCCAGTATTCATTGTATTTGAGCATTCTTTGGCATTGTCTTTCTTTGGGATTGGAATGAAAACTGACCTTTTCCACTCCTGTGGCCACTGGTGAGTTTTCCAAATTTGCTGGCATATTGAGTGCAGCACTTTCACAGCATCATCTTTCAGGATTTGAAATAGCTCAACTGGAATTCCATCACCTCCACTAGCTTTGTTCGTAGTGATGCTTCCTAAGGCCCACTGGACTTCACATTCCAGGATGTCTGGCTCTAGGTGAATGATCACACCATCGTGATTATCTGGGTCATGAAGATCTTTTTTGTATAGTTCTTCTGTGTATTCTTGCCACCTCTTCTTAACATCTTCTGCTTCTGTTAGGTCCATACCATTTCTGTCCTTTACTGAGCCCATGTTTGCATGAAATGTTCCCTTGGTATCTCTAATTTTCTTGAAGAGATCTCTAGTCTTTCCCATTCCATTATTTTCCTCTATTTCTTTGTATTGATCACTGAGGAAGGCTTTCTTATCTCTCCTTGCTATTCTTTGGAACTCTGCATTCAAATGGGTATATCTTTCCTTTTCTCCTTTGCTTTTGGCTTCTCTTCTTTTCACAGCAATTTGTAAGGCCTCCTCAGACAGCCATTTTGCCTTTTCGCATTGCTTTTTCTTGGGTTTTAGAAAAGGAGGAGGAACCAGAGATCAAATTGCCAACATCTGCTGGATCATCAAAAAAGCAAGAGAGTTCCAGAAAAACATCTATTTCTGCTTTATTGACTATGCCAAGGCCTTTGACTGTGAGATCACAATAGACTGTAGAAAATTCTGAAAGAGATGGGAATACCAGACTACCTGACCTGCCTCTTGAGAAACCTGTATGCAGGTCAGGAAGCAAGTTAGAACTGGATATGGAACAACAGACTGGTTCCAAATAGGGAAAGGAGTATGTCAAGGCTGTATATTGTCACCCTGCTTATTTAAGTTATATGCAGAGTACATCATGAGAAACACTGGGCTGGATGAAGCACAAGCTGGAATCAAGACTGCCAGGAGAAATACCAATAACCTCAGATATGCAGATGATACCACCCTTATGGCAGAAAGTGAAAAGCTAAAGAGCCTCTTGATGAAAGTGAAAGAGGAGAGTGAAAAAGTTGGCTTAAAGCTCAACATTTAGAAAACTAAGATCATGGCATCTGGTCCCATCACTTCATGGCAAACAGATGAGGAAACAGTGGAAATAGTGGCTGCCTTTATTTTTCTGGGCTCCAAAATCACTGCAGATGGCGACTGCAGCCATGAAATTAAAAGACACTTACTCCTTGGAAGGAAAGTTATGCTCAACCTAGACAGCATATTAAAAAGCAGAGACATTACTTTGCCAACAAAGTTCCATCTAGTCAAGGCTATGGTTTTTCCAGTAGTCATGTATGGATGTGACAGCTGGACTATAAAGTTGAGCACTGAAGAATTGATACTTTTGAACTGTGGTGTTGGAGAAGACTCTCGCAAGTCCCTTGGACTGCAAGGAGATCCAACCAGTCCATCCTAAAGGAGAACATACTGAGTGTTCATTGGAAAGACTGATGTTGAAGCTGAAACTCCAATACTTTGGCCACTGGCTACGAAGAGGTGACTCATTTGAAAAGACCTTGATCCTGGGAAAGATTGAAGGCGAAGAGAAGGGGATGACAGAGGATGGATGGCATCACCGACTCGATGGACATGAGTTTGGGTGAACTCCGGGAGTTGGTGATGGACAGGGAGGCCTGGAGTGCTGCGGTTCATGGTTTTGCAAAGAGTCAGACACGACTGAATTGAACTGAACTGAACTCATTGTACTATTACTCACAATAGCCAAGATATGTAAACAACTCAAGTATCCATCAATGGATGGATGGATAAAGAAGATGTGTACACACACACACATACACAAATACAAACACATGAATATTACTCAGCCATGAAAAAGATGGGCGTCCTTCCATTTCTGACCACATGGATGAACCCTGAGGGCATTATGCTAAGTGAAATAAGTTAGAGAAAGACAAATACTGTATGATATCACTTATATGTGGAATCTAAACAACTGAAATTCAGGGCTACCAGGGGTTGTAGAGTGGGGAAACAGGGAGATACTTGTCAAAGGGTAAATACTTATTATAATATTAACAGAGTGTGAGGATCCAATGTACAGTATGGTGATTATTGCTAATAATACTGTATTACATACTTGAACACTGCTAACTGATCTTAAATGTTCTTACCACAAAAAAGAAACACTAATTATGTATCAGGATGAACATGTAAGCTAACACTACAGTGGTAATCATTTTGCACTATATAATGATCAAATCAACATGTTATACACCCTAAACTTTCACAACGTTATATGTCAATTACATCTCAATAAAGCTGGAAAAAAATTTTTTAAGTAGACAATGAATTGAGAGAAAGGAGAAGTTAATAAAGGATAAGAAAGCAGAACTACATACCAAGCAATTTAGTATGAGAATAACTTAAAATACTTTTCTGAATAAAAAGTAGGATATACATAGTCAGCCCATCTATCAAAGAATCTGGCTGGGCCTATCAAACTGGATTAGCTATAAAAAGTACACTAGCTGGAACCATAAATCATAAAAAACTTACTAAAATGGCAGAAAGAGTTTCAAAGGTATAAATACATTGAAGAACACCAGGAAGCCAATGCACTACGTAAAGAGAAGTAAAAAAAATAATTTGAACTCTTTTTGTCTTACACATGGAGGTTCTTTGCCATCTAACCAAAAAAGCATTACTAGATATGACCAAGAAGCGGGGAGGGGAAGTGCTCTGATACACTGGTTCACAATGAGAATTCCAGCCTTCTCTAGTTGCCTGGAGCATAGTAATATGATTTTCCAGCACATTAGGGAAGCAAAAGTAGAACCAGAAAGTCTATGTACTGGCTGGATTCTGTTAATGTCACTTAAAATGGAGGAAAAAAATCCTAGCAAGATACCAAATAGAGTGCAGCAGATGGTAAACAAATATTATGAAGCAATCTTCACAAAATCTGCAGTATGTCACAAATACACAAAATGGCAGAGTTTGGGAAAAGAGAATCATAACAGGCCATATGTTGGCAGCGATTTCCTTCGAAGCAACATGCAATCCAAGAGAGAAACCAAGAGGAGGAACATAAAGGCCCAATAGAGGAGAGGCAGCCTCAGGTGAGGGGCGGTCAGAATGGCAAGCAGAGTTCCCACTGAGCAAACAGCAGACAAACAGCAGACTCTGGGGCGTTCTCAGGCACACCACACCCACTGCAGTGGCAGGGCTCAAGTCAGCTTTCGAGAGAAATAATTTAGCTCCTGCCAAGAGCCACTGAAAGTTAAGACAACACTGTAGTTTATTTGTCATGTGTCATAGTGCTTCAGTGCCAGGTAAGAAGGATCAGTTAGAACTACAGCAAAGGCAGTTTTCGAAGGCAAGAGAAAAGAAATGAAAACAGAGTTGCAGAGGTTAAAAAAGACATCAACAGGAAATTATCAGAAGACCTGTCAAGTTTAGAACCCTTCACAGGGTCTAAGATCTGGTCAGGACTGGAGGCCATAGCTTCTAAGGCTAAATCTTCATATCCATGAGTTTTAGTTTAGCTCCATGCCTCCCACCTCCTGAATCCTTCTTCTTTGCTTCCTGTTTCTTTCCAAAAAAATATGTAAGTGCCCACTATGTCAAAGGTAATGTTCTGGACATTGGGGATAACAACAGTGGAAAAAGGAAAACCCCTGCCCTCACAAAGGTTACATACACCCTACTTGAGAAAGACTTGAAAGGGATGAGGGGATGAATCACACAGATATCTGGGAAAAGAATGTTTGAGGCAGAGAGGCAGAAGAATAACTGACATGCCTGAGAGACTGAAAGAAAGCCAGAGTAGCTGGAACAGACTGAGAATAAGATGAAGGAGAGAGAGACCAGTTCACAGGAGTAATGATGGAGTAGAGCTGGGGGCAGATGAGAAAGGGCAGGGCCTTGCAGGACTTGGCTTTCACTCCTGAGTGAGACAGAAACCCTGGAGGGTCTTAAGTGCAGTGATCTCACTTAACTTCTAGAAGGATCACTTTGGCTGCAGTCTGAGGAAGAGGCTACGTGGAGGCAAAGCAGAAACAGGAGACAAGTCAGGGGACCACAGTCCTAGTCCACGTAAGAGGTGATGGTGGCCTAAACCAGGTTGAGATTTTGAGCAGTCATTACATGCTGGATATATTTTAAAGGCAGAGTCACCAGGATTTGCTGATGGATGAGAGACAGAAGGCATGTCCTTACTACTTCATTCCCTCAACCATTCACACATTCCAAAAGCACAAACTGAGTTTACCATGTGCCAGGTGCTACGCTGGGTTTCTAGTGATTCAAAAGTGAGTGGTACTGGGACTCCCCTGGTGGTCCAATGATTAATACTCTGTGCTTCCACTCTAGGGGACACGAGTTCAATTCCTGGATGGGGAACTAAGGTCCTGGCAAGCCATGGGGTGCAGCCAAAAAAAAAACCCTCAACACGAGCATCACTATTTACTGCCCTTAAGGAACTAGCCTGGTGGTGCTTGGGTAAAGGACTTAGACTTCTAAATTCTCATGTAAAACAGCCAGACTACAAATACTTACTACTACTAATAACTAATAAGACTACCAATACCTACTACTACCACTAACAACTACTCTCATAAGACTAAAAACGTTTTGGACTTTCTGCATCAGAGATATTTCAAAATAAAATTTCAATAAATTAAAGCTCCCTTTATACCATCTCAAATTCTAAGAATACACAATTAGCTCTTACATGTTAATATTTTTTTCCACCAGCAATGGGGACCATTTAAAAAATTTATTAGATATTTTGACAGGTCATTAAAAGGTATCTCCAGGCCACAACCAGGATGGCCTTTTCCCCTGTGTTTCTTTTTCTTTTTTAAATTGGAGTGTAGTCAATTTACAATGTTGTGTTAGTTACAGGTATACAACAAAGTGATCAGTTGCACATATATACATATCTACCCTTTTTTAGATTCTTTTCCCATACAGGCCACTGCAGAGTATTGAGTAGAGTGCTCTGTGCTGTAAGCAGGTTCTTATTAGCTAGTTACCTATTCTATAGATAGTAGTGTGTATATGTCAACCTCAGTCTTCCAGTTTATCCCTCTCGCCACCCGCCTTTGCCCCTGATAACCACAAATTGGTTTTCTACATCTGTGACTCTACTTCTGTTTTGTAAATAAGCTCATTTGTATCCCCCTTTTTTAGATGCCACATGTAAGTGATATTATATATTTGTCTTTCTGCGTCTGACTTACTTCATTCAGTATGACAATCTCTACGTCCATCCATGTTGCTACAAATGGCATAATTTTGCTCCTTTTTATGGCTAAGTAATATTCCACTGTGGGCTTCCCAGGTTGCTCAGTGGTAAACAATCTGCCTGCCAATGCAAGAGAAGTGAGTTTGATCCAAGGGTCAGGAAGAATCCCCTGGAGAAGGAAAGGGCAACCCACTCCAGTCTTCTTGCCTGGGAAATCCAGAATAGAGGAGTCTGGCAGGCTATAGTCCATTGGGTTGCAAGAGTTGGACACAACTTAGTGACTCAAAAAAGACAACAAATATTCCATTGTATATAACTTACATGTTAATTTTTAGACTCAGTGTATGTCTAATGTGAATTGCAATTTTTCATTAACCTACCCACTTTTACTTACAGGCAAACAGTTAGCTTTTAGATACGGTACAGTGTAAGAAAATAATGCTTCATTTTCCCCAGAAATTCATAAAACATCTGAAAAGGATTCTATTCAATGAAGAGTGAGTATAAAATGGTCACAGTTAAAGAAAAACAAAATAAAGATTTATCCTAAAGTCATATTTTCCAAACCAAAACTCAGACACATGGCTTAACCAGTGTGAAGATACCGATATGAGGGCTATAGATCGGAATATATGACGTCAGAGTATCCCAGAAAAGTGGTACCTTATGGTATTTATAGGTATAAGTCAGCATTTGTCTACATAGACTTAAAATGCATCTATCAAGTCAACAGTAAGATCTTTACTGTCCAGCAACACCAGCCCAACCGTAATTTTATACTAGTAACTTGTCTAGAGAAAATCCAGGGAGAGGAACACATGTAACTAATATGCACAGGAAGCTCATTAGCGGGCACAATTGACTTTTCTCACCTCATGTGTTGGTGTACTCATTAATCTGTTAACGAAAATGTGAAAATCAGCAGGGATCTTTGGACCTGTATAAATGTCAAGCTCCTATAGCATACATAGCCCCACACATGCAAACATACAAGATGTTTGATGGTTATGGAATTTAGCTTCATCTCAGAAGTGTTCTCATCCCTGGGGAAAGACAAATTATTCAATAACCAGCATGGAATCAACTATCTGTCTTCTTGAAAAACAAAGTTGGATCACCGCCTGACTCCTCCTTGGACCAAAATAAACTGGAGATGGTACAAAAATTTTTTAAAAAATCCTCTGCCTTTGTAATAAAATACATGTTGTTTTATTAAAGAAAAAGAATCCACATGAATACACATACAAACATACATATTTACATACATACCTAAAAGTGTGTATTTAACCCCATTAAAGTAGAAAGAAAAAAGAATCTGAATTAATGTTTCTCCAATATCTTGGAATGTAGAAGACCTTTCGAAACATGACATAAATCCAAAGGTCACAAAATATGACAAACCAGACCACACAAAAATTTTAAACTTCTCCTTGGGAAAAAAAAAGAGAGAGAAAAAAAAAGACCAAAACAAGCTGAAATGAAAGCAATAAACTAACAAAAATATAACATCTAAGACAAAGGACCGATTTTCTTAATATTGGAAAGCGTTTCAGTCAACTAGAAAAACACAAATAACCTAAATAGAAAAATGGTCAAAGGTGATAAATAGTTCACAGAAAGTAAATACAAATGATCAAAATATAAATGAAAAGATGCTCAAGCTCACTTATAATTGAAGAAATATAAAATAAAATTATAATATAATAATCTTTTTCACATATCAAATTGACATCAACTAAAAAGTTGACTTGGTGAGGGTAGAGAGAAATGGGCATTCTTGAACACTGCTGGTGGGAGTGCAAATTGGCTCCACCTTCTAAAGAACAACATGGAAATAGGTATTAAAACATACAATATGGTACTCTTTGTTTCAGTAGTTCCAAATCTATTTCTACATTGTGGAAAGTCGTAAGAGACAATGTTGTTGTTGACTGCAGCATTTTTTTTTCTA
Source organism: Dama dama (assembly GCF_033118175.1). Lineage (NCBI taxonomy): Eukaryota > Metazoa > Chordata > Mammalia > Artiodactyla > Cervidae > Dama > Dama dama. The sequence goes on from NC_083692.1 coordinate 86,975,884, forward strand.
ATGCTACTAAAAAAACTGATAATGTCTTAAACTTAAAACTGGTCCACCAACAGGTTAAATAAATTAAGTCATAGCCATAAAAGTATCCAAAAGAATGAAGTTGATTTGTATATACTTACATTAGAAAGAGACCCAATATATACTATTAAGTAATGGCAGGGGCAACTAGCTGCAATATTGTATATATTGTATATGAGGAAATATCTGGAAGGATACAGAAGAAACTGTTAACTAGGGAATTGGGGATGCGGACTTTTTGCTTTATTTTGATACTGACTGAAATTTTTTTAAGATCATCTTCTTAACTTAAAAAAACAAAAAACTAGACACTATATACTGAAAAGTAGTACTCTCACCTAAAAGTGGTAAAAAGAAAAAGAGGTTTGAGGCCATGAGTCCAAAGGTAAGTCTGGCATGAATGGGACTCCTTCCCCTAAGTCACCCCTAAATCCCCTTGGAAACACTATCCCCAGGAATAGAAATCAGAAAGAATATAGCCACTTACAGACCCTCTGCCCTCTCAGGACAAGTGTGGGAATTTGATTTTGGATCCTGAATTGTCCACCACCAACCAATTATATCCCACGGCTGAATAACTGTACAAATAATCCAAAAAAAAAAACAGCAAATTTTTTTACTTAACTTTAGGTTACATGCATTTTACAATTCTCTTTTGAACATGGACATATATAACATTCCACCTTATTTAACAAGGGTGTTTCTGCAACGTACAAAGTATACTTGTTCTCTCAGTATGCACACGGCATTAGTTCCGGAACCACATCCCTCCCGCTCCACCACGAACAGGATACCAAAATCCGTGGACCATCAAGTCTCTTATATAAAATGGTGTCACACAATTGGCAGATGCGGAACCTGCGGATATACAGGGCCCACTGTACTAAGAAGAGAGCCAGAGTGAAATCAAACGTGGCCCCTGTCACCAAGCCATCAAGATCTAGGGGGGATGGGACACAGGCACACAGCCAACTGGAGGGCAGGCCCGAGAGGTCACCTGCTCCAGGGAAGTGCCCAGAGAGATGCTCCACACCTGTGGGGCTGGGGGGTTCCACCAGCAAGATGGCACTTCTCAGAACTGAACTTTCAGTAAGAGAACCTTAACCCTTCTCCTCTTTCCACTTACTCTTTTTCTCTACATTTACGTAGAACCAGTAAATTTGACACTGTCCTTTCTCTCGTCACTTAATTGTATCACTAAATATAATACCACCTCTTCTGTATAGGTTACTGTTGGGTATACCTTGCAGGACTTCCCTGGTGGCTCAGTTGGTAAAGAATCCACCTGCAGTGCAGGAGACCTACGTTTGATCCCTGTGTCAGGAAGATCCCCTGGAGAAGGAACTGGCAACCCATTCCAGTATTCTTGCCTGGGAAATCCCATGGACAAAGGAGCCTGACAGGCCACAGCCCATGGGATCCCAAAGAGTTGGACATGACTTAGTAACTAAACCACCGCACTTAGCAGCCTTAACTATATTACCATAAATATCTTAAAGTTTTATTTATTCAAGATTTGTTCCATCATACCATAAACTACTGAAAGAGCTCAAATATTTCAGCAAATTAGCATATAAACTACATCCTTCCAAATATCAATATTTTTTGCACATAGATTTCATTCATTAGTATGGATCTTTGGTACAGAAAATAAGGTCACCCCATAACACTCACGAAAGAAGCCCGCGTAGGATTTTAAGTCTATAATGGAAAGTCCACAACAATCTGAACACAATAAAACAAAGAACTATCATTACTTTATCTCTCTGTACGTTTGTTCTTATTCTTGCCACCTAAAACTGGTCCAGAAGCTGATGGGTATAGAGCCACTGCCCTTGTTGTGGGGGGTAAAAAGTAAAGATCTCTAAGAAGTTAAACCTAGAAGTTTAAACATTTCTTCTGTTAGTGTTAAGTATACTTTTCAGTGTTAAATATATTACCATAAATATTTCTTTGATAAAAGTTTCACTTATTCAAGAGTTGTTCCATCACACCCATAAACCACATCTAACACCCTTCACAGGCTTTCAACGTACTTGGTTACAAAGGCTGCAAGTTGCATGCTCAAACAGAACTGTATTTGCATATTGACTCTACCACTTCCTAGCTGATCACTTTCAACAAGCTCTTTGTGTCTCTGAGTTTCAGTTTCCTCACAAGTGTAATTTTCCTACCTTACACAATTATTGCAAAGATTAGCAACAATCGGGGTACCTCATTTAGAACACTGTCTGGCACACAGCAGCCCATCAGTTAGTTCAGTTCAATTCAGTCCCTCAGTTGTGTCTGACTCTTTGCGACCCCATGGACTGCAGCACTCCAGGCCTCCCTGTCCATCACCAACTCCCGAAGTTTACCCAAACTCATGTCCATTGAGTCGGTGATGCCATCCAACCATCTCATTCTCTGTCGTCCCCTTCTCCTCCCACCTTCAATCTTTCCCAGCATCAGGGTCTTTCCCAATGAGTCAGTTCTTCACATCAGGTGGCCAAGGTACTGGAATTTCAGCTTCAACATCAGTCCTTCCAATGAATACCCAGGACTGATCTCCTTTAGGATGTACCGGTTGGATCTCCTTGCAGTCCAAGGACTCGCAAGAGTCTTCTCCAACATCACAGGGCAAAAACATCAATTCTTTGGTGCTCAGCTTTCTTTACAGTCCAACTCTCATATCCATACATGACTACTGGAAAAACCATAGTCTTGACTAGACGGAACTTTGTTGGCAAAGTAATATCTCTGCTTTTTAATATGCTGTCTAGGTTGATCATAATTTTCCTTCCAAGGAGTAAGCATCTTAATTTCAAGGCTGAATTCACCATCAGCAGTGATTCTGGAGCCCCAAAAATAAAGTCTGCCACTATTTCCACTGTTTCCTCATCTGTTTGCCATGAAGTGATGGGACTGGATGCCATGATCTTAGTTTTCTAAATGTTGAACTTTAAGTCAACGTTTTCACTCTCCTCTTTCACTTTCATCAAGAGGCTCTTTAGTTCTTCACTTTCTGCCGTAAGGGTGGTGTCATCTGCACATCTGGAGCAGGCAATGGCAACCCACTCCAGAATTCTTGCCTGGAAAATCCCATGGACAGAGGAGCCTAGTAGGCTGCAGTCCATGGGATCACTAAGAGTCAGACACGACTGAGTGGTTTCACTTTCACGCACTGGAGAAGGAAATGGCAACCCACTCCAGTGTTCTTGCCTGGAGAATCCCAGGGACGGGGGAGCCTGGTGGGCTGCCGTCTATGGGGTCGCACAGAGTCGGACACGACTGAAGTGACTTAGCAGCAGCAGCAGCATCTGCACGTCTGAGGTTATTGCTATTTCTCCCAGCAATCTTGATTCCAGCTTGTGCTTCATCCAGCCCAACGTTCCTCATGATGTCCTCTGCATATAAGTTAAATAAGCAGGGTGACAATATACAGCCTTGACGTACTCCTTTTCCTAGCTGGAACCAGTCTGTTGTTCCACGTCCAGTTCTAACTGTTGCTTCCTGACCTGCATCAATAAATGATAGCTAAAATAATCAGCATTACTACTATGAACCCTGACCCTGAAAGCCAGAAAGGCATAGGTACATCAAGCCACTTGGAGGGATACAGAAAGGGAGAAGTAGAAAAAGCAAGGTAAGATTCTTTTTTGTCTCACCTAGAAACAATCAGAATGCACAACATCAAGAATTATGACAACTCTTAGAACAAGTCTCAACAGTGGCTGAGAATATACACATGAGAAATTCCACTTTATCACTTACTAGCTGTGAGACTTAAACAATTTACTTAGAGGAGATGTCCTCAAGTAGCACAGAGCAAATAACAGTCCTTCAAAGTACTTCATGGGGATCTTGTGAAAGTTAAATTAAATGAGATAACCCATGGAACACTCTTTTTTTTTTCCATTTATTTTTATTAGTTGGAGGCTAATTACTTTACAATATTGTAGTGGTTTTTGCCATACTTTGACATGCATCAGCCATGGATTTACATGACTTTCCCATCCTGATCCCCACTCCCCCCTCCCTCCCCATCCCATCCCTCTGGGTCTTCCCAGTGCACCAGCCCTGAGCACTTGTCTCATGCATCCAACCTGGGCTGGTGATCTGTTTCACCCTTGATAGTATACTTGTTTCAATGCTATTCTCTCAGAACATCCCACCCTCGCCTTCTCCCACAGAGTTCAAAAGTCTGTTCTGTACATCTGTGTCTCGTTTTCTGTTTTGCATATAGGGCTATCGTTACCATCTTTTTAAATTCCATATATATGCGTTAGTATACTGTATTGGTCTTTATCTTTCTGGCTTACTTCACTCTGTATAATGGGCTCCAGTTTCATCCATCTCATTAGAACTGATTCAAATGAATTCTTTTTAATGGCTGAGTAATATTCATGGAACACTCTTAACACAGCATCTGGCAACAGTTAAGTACCCCAAATGTTAACTACCAGATTATCCATGAAATCCTTGGCATCCCCAAGAAGTTACCTCAAGGTGTCTGAAGAGCCTGTAACACTAACATGTATTTCAGATATACATACTATTTTTCAGTAGTATATGGAGTTCAGTGTGGTTAATACAACACTCTTCTTTATTAATTAAGAGTTCTACTCAAGTAGCTTTTAAAACCATGTAGTGACTGTTGAAAAACATTCAACAGAGAATACTGAAATAGCAATAGAGAGAGAGAGATAAAGCAGGAAGTGTGTTCATTCAGTCAATTCTTCCCTCACGACAGCCCCAAGTCTGCTTTCCAGGAGAAACGGCTGGAAAGCACTGTGGAAGGCACCTCTTCAGATCTTTGTCTCGGTATGTACATGAAGTTGGGAGGTGGAAGTAGGGAATAAACATGGGATCATACTATATTTAATCAAAATGGGATCATACCATAAATATTTTGTTTATTAATAGTATATCCCAAATATATTTCCATGTCAATGTTCAAAATTCTCATTCTTTTTAGCCGCCACTTAATGCTTCAGACCATAGTTAATTAATTAACTAATTGTAGGCATTTAGCTTACCTCTAAATTTCTTGCTTTTAAAAATAATTCCAGGGAATTCCCTGTGGCCTAGTGGTTAGGGTTTGATGCTTTCACTGCTGTGGCCCAGGTTCAATCCCTGGTCAGGGAACTGAGATCTCACAAGCCTTACAGAGAAGCCAAAATTAAAGGAAAAAAAACAAATTCCACGATGAACGCTTTGTTTGAAGAGCATTCAACACATGTGTATGTATTTCTGTTGGACGGTTTCCTAAAAGTGGATCTGTCCAGTCAAAGGTTTTGAACATTCTATATTTTGGTAAGTATTGTCAAATTGTCTCCAAGAGAACATAAATAAAAGAAAGGATCTTGTACTCTCTGTCATTAACCATCTGCTTAAAAAACAAGAACAAAAAAGATACAATCATGTGGAGAAACTGTACATTTTTCCACAAGGAAAAGCAGACCACATCATCAATAAAAGATGAGGCCAGTTACAAACCTTTCTTTATCCTTCCCAACACCAGAGGCCCTGGGCTACTGACTAAACTCTCATCCTACTCGGCCCGTCACATCCCCCCGCTAATGTCAAAACCAGTTTTCTAGTACACCCTGCCCTCACCCCAGGCCCCAAGCAAACTGGTTTCGGGGGGTGGGGTGGGGAATGACTCAAGACCTGAAGTGTTGCTGTCCCCATCCAAAAGCCTTGCCAAGCCCCACTAAAGCAGAATTATTCCCGCAGCATTCACTTAATCGCTCTACTCTGTTGCAATTTAAGGGAGCAAAGGATTAAAATCTTTTCATCAATAATCACTGGCCTACAGGTAGTTTACACGTTTCATTTTGTCCTACAATATTATTACAGTGAGGAGCAAGAGCAGATAAAGGTCATGTTGGTAATTAAAGCTATATTATAGAAATATGTACACCCAAGATATGATTAAATAAGAAAATATTACTTGGCTCAGTATCATCATTAAACTTGCATTAATTTATAAATATTTAAAGGTACCATATGATGATCATAAATAATCTGTTTTTGTCAGTTTCTAAAGTAACGCAACCCATAAACCCTTTGAAAAATTACTGCAGAGAGAAATAGTCAAAGTATATAACCCAGACTTACATTCAAATGCTGTGGTTGTTGCTTCAGGCAGAACCTGGCCTATCACATCCTAAAGAAAGAAAGAATAAAGAAACACAATTAGCCATCTTCTTTACTGCTAACATGTGGCAAATCCTAGAGGAAATATGAGAACCTGGAAAAGATTTTTGAAATGTTGGCATAAACTATAAAAACATTAGCACATAATCACATTTAGCCCAGCAATCTAAGTCCAGAGTTTAAATCTCTATTCTAGAGTTTAAATCTTTTCTAGGGGAGGGGATCATTAAAAAGTCCTTTCCACTCTGCATGATAATGTAACTTTTTACCCTGGATTCAATAGCATAGACAAGTACACTGTTGCACATTTACAAAAAAAAAAAAATAGGTTTCTTCTATGGGAAGCTATAGAAGGAATGTACTGTTAGTAGAAAAAGAGGTTTTAGGAGTCAGACTGGCCTGGATCTGAATCTCAGCTCTGCCTAAACAAGTTGTGTGACTGGGAACAAATCACTCATCCTCTCTGAGCCTGAATTTGATTATCCTCCAATATGGGTTTATGATGCTTATGGTACTTGTGTTCACGCTCAGTCACTAAGTCGTGTCCTACTCTTTGCAACTCCATGAACTACAGCCCCATCAGGTTCTTTTGTCCACGGGATTTTCTAGGCAAGAACACTGGAGGGGGTTGCCGTCTCTTCCTCCAGGGGATCTACCTGACCCACAGATCGAACCAATGTCTCCTGCACCTCCCACACTGGCAGGCAGATTCTTTAACACTGAACCACTCGGGAAGCCCAGTGCTCATGGAGGTAATGTAAGAAGTATTAAATAATGTAATAAACATGAACTAACCTAATACACCATAGATCTTTAACAAATGTAGTTCTTGATATGTAACTAACAATACCACGCCTTGCACTCGTAACAGGAAGAGTTCAAAAAACGACTTTCCATGATGATGATGTCAATCTATAATACTACATTTAATACAAAGAATTATCAACCTCAACTCTATGCAACTGAGAAACACATTTAATGACATCAAAACAGAGTTAATCGAGCCTACAAAAGAAGTGCATATAACTTGGTATCAATGTTTAAATGAACCTGTACAGTTGAAAACACTTGAAAAATAGTCTACAGAGACAGTTTATTTAAAGGGGTACAGAACACCTTCGAGAAACAGCTCTGGGAAAAGTGACCCTCCATGATGTCCAGTCCAACCCAAATGGTCTACACGCTCCAACGCTCTCGGGGAGCTCTGCCACAACATCCCTCCTGGGATGCCACAGCTGGTACCAGGCGCCGGCTGACAAAGCTGCTGGCAGCATTTCTCAGCAGGGCACCCACAGCCCTTCCAAGCAGGGCACTTAGCGGTGTGGTGGCTGCAACTTCCTTCTAAAGGCAGTGCTTTAGAAGCTTTTGCTGCAGTGGCAATTTGCATAATAGCCTCGCCTCCACTGTGTGTGTATGTGTGTTTTAAGTAAATCTGTGCATATAAAATTGATCAGAAGGAACTATCTTAGGCAGCCCTTACTCACTACAGCCAAAAGAGATTTTTTTTTCCTTTAGTCTTAGCACATGAAACAACTCTTTGAGGAAGTATATGTGAAAGATGTTAATATTGAAAAAAAAATTCTTTCTAGATATTTGTAGGTAGAAAGTATCTCCTGACAGGTAAATGAAAACTGCTGACTCCATATGGAACACACAGGCAACCGGTGCAAAGCCCGAGAGCGTGGAGGAGCGCCCAGCTGCGAGGCTTGGACCTTGGCTCTGCTGTTCAGGCCCCGAGTGACTGGATCCCTCTGGGCCTCCATTTCCTTCTGTGCAAGATGAGATCATAACTGTACCTACCTTGTAGGACTAATATGTTAATATTTACAAAGTGCTTACAACAGTGTCTAGCACGTGGTAAGTGCAATATTAGCATCTGTTAAATAAATAAAACAGTCACTGGTGACTGGAACGTTACAAATCTTAGCTCATAACGAAACCCTAAATTTCAGCATCTAACAATTCATGGAGGATGATCTCTGGTTCACTTAACCCTTCTATGCATTTACTGAGGACTAGCCAGTATTGGTTTAAAAAGGGGGAGAGAAGGGCGAACACCCTCTACCTTCCCAACTCTCCAAGTCTAGGTTATGACTGCTTACTTTCAGATAACCAATCTCAAGGTGTGAACCCTACAGAATTAGCAAACTAACTTAGGATCCTTCCTACTTATGAAGAGCAGATCCCCATAAAATATTAATTTCTAACAACTATTTGAATACACTGCTGGGCAGCAATGGCCTCCTTAGCCCATCAACATAAACAAGGAGCCACACAAACTTTACATCTAACATGGAGAAACAGAGAAAGAAAAAGCAAGAATCGTGAGAGAATCATCAGAGTCACATGAACATAACCAGCCACTTGTTCTGTTAAGGCAAATAAAGTGGAGCTATTGTGATTACAAAGCAGTAAAAAGTTGGAAAACAAAACACAATCTCCTGGTCTTTTCTAAGCAGGCACATCCAACTTTATGCATATTTCCCAGATGTATTTTAAGTGATTAATTTCAAAATGACCCTATCTTATTCTCAACATTTTACCCAACCTAAAGAAGGTTTCAAAAGAGCACATGGGTTTACACAACTGGATGGCGATCGTTTCTTGATCCTTTTCTTCTCCTTCCCTTCAGTCAAACAAATGGCAAACCAAAAATATAAGGGAGCATCCACAACATGCCAGGAGCACAAAGATAACAAAACTGTAGGTAACAGAAGAATAAGACGTACTCCTTGATGTCAGGAAGATTATAATCTGTCATAAAAATAGAGACAAACTTAAAAGACTAACAATTCAGAACACTCAACATTTCCCTGACGGCCCAGCTGGTGAAGAATCTGCCCGCAGTGCAGGCGATGCGGGTTCAATCTCTGGGTCAGGAAAAAGCCCCTGGAGAAGGAGATGGCAACCCACTTCATTCTTGCCTGGGAAATCCCATGGACAGAGGAGCTCAGCAGCAGACTACAGTCCACGGGGTCGCAAAGAGTCGGGTACGACTGAGCAACCAAGCACGCACAGTATGATAAAAGAGCCAAACAAAAGACATCAACTAGCAAATAGCAGTGGTTAAGTCAGAAGGCAGGAAAAAATCACAGACTCAGTTAAGACAAACACTTCACAGATAAAAGGAAATGTGGGCTGGAACTTGGGAGAGAGGATTCAGAGGACAGGGGGAACCTTCTCTACTACCACTCACTAATCCAGACCTCCTACACAATTTTCCCCAAACTGGGGATTGTGTCGCCAAAACGAGGTGAAACACAGAAAGCTGAAAAACAGATAACCCAAATGCCTCTGCCCGAGAGGACCAGTTGGGCCTACTTCACATGGCAGCCAGTCCCTAACTCCTTCAGACGAAGGACACAGCCACCAGAGAGGCCCCGTGACTTGCCCAGGGAGTCCCAGCCGTTTGGGAGAGCTATGAGTAGCGCCCTCAACTACTGACTCTGAGTCCAAAACACCCTCAGCTCCAGCTGACTCAGTGACTACAAACTGCTTCTGGCTTCGTGTCTGGTTCTGCCACAAACTAGCCGTATGGCTTTATCATTTTCCTCATCTGGGTTTCAAGACTGCTCATTTGAAAAATGACGTGAGGACAGTTACATGAGACGAAGAGGAACAGTGCAGGTTTCATTTGGCTTAAAATTTTAAGGTTCCCAGCCAAAAATGCTGGTGTGACTGTTGGTTTCTTGCTGAAGGTGAACCTGGAAAAGAGAGCTCAGAGGTCCTACAAGATTTGAGCTCACAGTTCAAATAACTTGATTTGCCCCCACTGTCACAAGTGGCCTTCCCAACATAATACGCTCCACCTGAGCTTGCCTGAGTAAGCACGTGTAAAGGCACCTTGCACTCTGAGCTCTCAATCATGGAACTGTTTGTGCAAGGTTTACTTTTAGGCCAGTCATCCTTGAGCCAATGTACAACTAAGAGATGCCCAGGCCCGATCTCGTCTGTTGCTGTAACAAAAACACTTAGAACTTAGTAAGCTCTAGGTTGTTGTAAGGCCTTTACAGGTATTGACTGCCCTGGAACTCAGAACTCTATGAGGTTGGCACTACTTTTATCCCCCAACCCTATTTTTTCATTTTCACCAAAGAAGAAACTGAGATACAGAAAACACTTGCTCAAGTGAGTACAGTAAGGTTTGCAATTTAAACCCAGTCAGCCTGGCTCAAGAGTCTGTTTCAAACACTGTACCATTCTACTTGGGCTCATTCTACTGTCGGCTCAGTGGTAAAGAATCCGCCTGCCAATAAGGGAGAAATGCGGGTTAAATCCCTGGGTCAGGATGATCCCTTGCAGAAGGATAGGCCAACCCACTCCAGTATTCTTGCCTGGGAAATCATACGGGCAGAGGAGCCTGGTGGGCTACAGTTCATTGATTTGCAAAGAGTCGGACACCACTGAGTGAGTAAACAACAACAACCATTCTACTTAAAAGAATACCTTCTGTTGTCTCAAATGAGTAAAGTCAAAGAAATCTCATGTCTTTCTCATCAAAAACACAATCTCAGTTAATCTTTACAAGTCTTTGAGGCAGGTAGCATTACTCCTAATTTACAAGCAAGAAAATTTAGGCTCGGAGAACAGTGACTTGACTGCTGCTGCTGCTGCTGCTAAGTCGCTTCAGTCGTGTCCGACTCTGTGCGACCCCATAGACAGCAGCCCACCAGGCTCCCCTGTCCCTGGGATTCTCCAGGCAAGAACACTGGAGTGGGTTGCCATTTCCTTCTCCAATGCAGGAAAGTGAAAAGTGAGAGTGAAGTCGCTCAGTTGTGTCCGACTCTTAGCGACCCCATGGACTGCAGCCCACCAGGCTCCTCCATCCATGGGATGTTCCAGGCAAGAGTACTGGAGTGGGGTGCCATTGCCTTCTCTGGTGACTTGCCTAGTTACAATTAAATCCAAAGTTCTTGATTCAAAACTTAGTGTGCTGTCCACAAAACCATAATGGTGTGGTTTGAACTTTGAAGCTCCCTCATAAACAAATCTTTCGGGGCCTAGGTAGCACCAGAAACAGAGATGTCTGTCTCCTCTAGAATTTTATCATCTAGTGGAGGGGACCAACAAAATTAGCACAAATCCCATGTACTTTGCCAGAACAAAGTTGTGGGCACACAGAGGAGGGGCATGTGAACAAGACCAACGCAGAGAAGTGAAGCTCGACTCTGAAGGACAGGTAAGAACAGGCTAGATAAAGAAAGAGGCCAAGTGGTCATGGCCTGGGCACCTTGGAGAACTCAAGGTTAATTCTATATATCTGGAGGACAGGATGCTCATGTGGGTATAGTGAGAGATGAAGCTGGTGCCAGGCAGACATGAGCCAATCAAGACTGGTCCAGAGGACCATGCCAAGGAGCTTGGGCCTTACCATGAAGGAAGAGGTTAAGAAGCAACAGTCAGAACTGGAAATGGAATAACAGACAGGTTCCAAATTGGGAAAGGAGTACATCAAAGCTGTATATTGTCACCCTGCTAATTTAACTTATATGCAAAGCACATCATATGAAATGCTAGGCTGGATGAAGCACAAGCTAGAATCAAGATTGCCAGGAGAAATACACAGATGACACCACCCTTATGGCAGAAAGCAAAGAAGAACTAAAGAGCCTCTTGATGAAAGTGAAAGAGTAGAGTGAAAAAGCTGGCTTAAAACTAAACATTCAAAAAACGAAGATCATGGCATCCGGTCCCACCACTTCATGGCAATTAGATGAGAAAACAATGGAAACAACGACAGACTTTATTTTTCTGGGCTCCAAAATCACTGCAGATGGTGACTGCAGCCATGAAATTAAAAGACGCTTGCTCCTTGGAAGGAAAGCTATGACCAACCTAGACAGAATATTAAAAAGCAGAGACATTACTTTGCCTACAAAGGTCGATCTAGTCAAAGCTATGGTTTTTCCAGTAGTCATGTATGAATGTTAAGAGTTGGACTATACAGAAAGCTGAGTGCCAAGTCTAACATTCCATTTTATTTGAAATACATTTTGAATATTTATTATGAAAGTAAGGCTTCACTGAGTCTTAAAAGTACATTTTAACATCTGTGAAATAACACCTCTATTATAACATCTCAAAATTGGGTTTTGTACAATGCATGGCATGTCATAGTTTAATGAGCTGCATTTTTTCTTCGTTTTACTTCTCTTTGTTTCTTTAGATAAAACACCATCTTAAAACTTAGAGGACACTTTAGGTTTGCTAAAACGTGATTGGTTAGACTTGTCTACTTTCTCTTTTTCACTAGTTACCAAGTTTAGAGAACTCAGTAGAAAGGCCTGGAATCCGGCCAGGGACATTCCACAAAACTCTCTTCTAGATTCAGCTTTTTGTAACTCAGTTGGTTGCTTCTGTGTAAAAAATTTTATCCCAGTCCAGGCTGAGTTCCTTGAGGGCAGGGGTCCAGTCTGATTCATCTCTACTTCCCCAGGGACCTCAACACTTGACAGATTTCAGCCCATGCAGTTAATCAATGCTTGTGGAAGCAATAAAACTGCCCCCACATGGAGGCCAGCAATGGCCACTAGCTCAGGCCACCAGCGTTAAGATTCGGCGATCACAGTGCTGACTGCCCCACAAATGCCGGCCCCCACTCCCTATGACACTGTGACGAGCACTCACCAGCACATCCCTGAAGAGGAGCTGCGGCCCCGAGTGCACCGTCCAGTCCACCGCTCCACTGTTGGGAATCTTTATGCGAATCACCAGCACTTGGTTCTCCATGGCATGGAAGGGCCAAGGACCAGCCACGCATTACAGGTGAAAGGGGCTCACATCCTGGGAGGGGCCCCCCGCCCCCCTGGTCAGACGAGGGGGGCGCCAAGAGGACCGAGGGTCAGAGCACGGAGGGGCAGGAGGAGTGAAGAGAGGAGGTGGTCCGGAAGCAGCCCGCAGGCTGGCAGCCAGGCCCAGGCCCAGGGGGCTGAGGGACGTCTCCTGATGAGCGTGGACGGGGTAAGGGGCAGAAGCCAGGAGGAACTAGCGGAGGTCAGAAGGTTCTGGAGTTGGAGAAGATGGCAAACGGGATCGTGAAGCTCTCTGCCGTCTGTGTGGGTGTGAGGGGACGGCAAAGAGAGGACCCCGTTTCAGGGAGATACAGCGGCAGGTGTCTACTCCTCTTTAAGAGGAGCGGAGGGTCCCCGACTTGGGGGGACTCGGTTCGGGGCTGTTAGGAAGGAGTCCCAGGGCCGCCGGACCAAAAGAAAGTCGAGCGGACCGTCCCCCTGCCCCACCTCAGCCAAAGTGCGCGGGGCGCGCGACTCAGCTGCGGCCATCCGAGGCCAGCATCTTGGCGGCGGCGGCGGCGGCAGCGGCAGGAGGGGGAAGACGGCGGCAGGAGGGGGAAGGCAGCGGCGAGGGCACCGTTACTCCGGAACCAAAACGCGCAGCGCCGGAACCCCGGGAGCCGGAGAGCGGACCCGCCTCCCGCGACGCCATGTTGGAAGAGGGCAGCTCCCGGCCGGCCCCGCCCCCGCGCGTCGCGGGGCGGGACCAGAGGAGCAAGTGCTTGGTGCTGGGGCTGGAGGGAGGATGTCAAGTGGAATGCTCTGTTGCTAGACCCGAGAGGTCGCGAAGTGACCATCCACGGAGACGGCCCTTTCCTTTCCCGATCCTCATTAAAGTCGTCAAGGTAAAAGCAGCTAACAAAAGAAGGAGGAAAGTGAATTAGGGCAGGGGTCCGCCAAAAGCCGGTTGATGACTTCAAATGCGTACTGTTTGTCTGTACAGAAGGCTAGAAAAATAGAACTGCAGCTCTCGTTAATTCCTGCCCGTGTACTTAAATATTCGCGGAGTTTGTGCATAAAATGATCAAGAACAAGGTTTCCTTGTTTCCTTCTTCCAAGATACAGATCTAGAGATCATCTGTCTCCCAAATGAGTAATGTGACTGTGTATTTTTCAGTGAGGTTCTTTACCCCACGGTTGCCCTAAAATAGCAAACAGCCCCCTATTGAAAAGCAACAGGAAAGAAATTCAGTGAAGAGGTTAAACTGCCTAGGGACATTTGGAGTTGTGGCATCTTCTTTTCCTATTAAACCGTTGAAAAAAATATCCTAGACAGCCCATAAATTTTCACCTAGACAGCAATGTTTACACAATCGGTGATGTCACAGGTAGTAGTAATAACCCTTGATTATTTTTAAATGCCTTGTTAACCTCAGATTTTTAAATGCACAATTTTGTTGATCTATGACGCCTATATGGAAATTCGTTTACAAATTGTTTCGTCCTTTATCTCTAAGAAAAATCTACATATCGCTTTACATTGGGGGACTGAAATTTGTATAAATTCGGGCGAGCAGTGTTATTTACCTCCAACAGTCAGTTGATGAATGCAACCAAAAAAAAAAAAAAAAAATCATTTAAATATTTGTCAGTTTTGATATAATACGAATTTTTCTGCACATTTTCTCTACCTACGTTCCTTTTATATTTAATTTGAAAGTCCATTGTAGGAGATAAATTATCTCTTTTCAGTTATTGTAAATTAATAGCTTAGGTAGAAATTCATTTAGTCAGATCCTCCAGATAGTCAAAGAATTGCCCCTTTCCACCTGCACATCAGTCTGTGAAAAATAAATCGTTTGTTCAAGGTCCCCATACACTTTTTATTGAAAGTTCATTTCCTATTATTTGAAAAAATAGACCACAAAACCAGAGATTTTCTATGAACTCATAATTTGTTAAAATGGCTTTTTTATTCATAGTACTATGGGGAAAACCAACTCAATTTGTACTTTCAATTCTTTTGGATATATACCCACAAGTAGAATTGCTGGATCATATTCTATTTTTAATTTTTTTGTGCAGCTGCCATATTCCACAATGGCTGCACTATTTTACATTCCCACCAGTAGCCCAAGGGTTGTAATTTCTTCACATCTTCACCAACACTTGTTATTTTCTGTATTTTTGTTAGAAGCCATGTTCCCATGCGTATGAGGTGATATCTCACTGGGGTGGTTTGCATTTCCCTAGTGACTAGCGATGTTCATGTTTTCGTAAACTTGTTGGCCATTTGTATATCTTCTTTGGAGAAGTGTCTATTCAAGTCCTTTGCCCACTTTTTAATTGGGTTGTTTATCTTTTTTGTTATGAAGTATTTTTTTAATGAAGAAAATTAACATTTTACTGCTACATCGATTCATAGAGGTTTTCTTTCATCACTTTTTACTTTGCTACCCATCACAAATCCTTAACCCAGAATCCTTGATCCCTTCTGAATGCTTCACATATATTATCCCAGTATTATATTCATGCTATATTTCTCTCTTAAACTTCTGTTTCCATTCTTGCCACTGCTAACAACAGTCTATTCTCATCGCAATTACCAAGGTTAGATCAAGTCACTCCTTTGGTTAAAACTCTCCTGATCACCTCCTAACTTGCACAGAATAAAAACTAAAGTCCTTTCCTTGGACTGGAAAACTCTATACAGTCTGCCCTCCACACCTCCTGGCTTTAAGAGCTCTCAAACTTCATTCACACCAGCCTCTTTCTCAGTGTTCCTTGAATGCATCAGGCATCCCACCTCAGGGCCTTTGCATTTGCCCTTTTCTCTCCCTGGATTGCTTTTATCCAGATATCCACATGGTTCACTCCCTCACCTTTTGCAGATCTTAACTTAAAAATCACCTTCTTGGAGACTTCCGTGGTGGTCCAGTGACTGGGACTCTGTGCTCCCAGTGTGTGTGTGGGGGGGAGGGGTAGTCAGAGAATTGGATCCCACATGCTGCAACTAGGGGTTCCTCAAGCCACAACTTAAAGATCCCACATGTCACAACTGAAAAAAAAAAAAAAAAAAAGATTCTGCATGCCTCAGCTAAAGATCCTGCATGTCACAGCTAAAGGAACCCACATGCCACAGCAAGGATCAAAGATCTTGTGTGCTGCAACTGAGACCAGGTGCAGCCAAATAAATAAATAATCTTTTAAAAAATCAACTTCTTGTTGAGGTATTCCTTTAGCTCACTATTAAAAATCCACCCCAAGCCCACCCCACCCACAGATGCAGTCCTGCAGGTGTGCATGATGCCTGGTCCCCTTCCCTAATTTACTTTTCTCCTAACACTCATCACAATCTACCATGCCACAGGTTTCACTCCTGTGTTTGTCTCCACACTAATCTATGACGTGTTTTATTCACTGCTGTATCCCTAGTACCTAAAATAGTACCTGGCACACAGTGGGCACTTTAATATTTGCTGAATGGATGAATGAATGAATAAGTGGGTTTTGGAGGCAAAGTAGATTGACTAATACAAATGCAACTACCGTGTGTATCTCCTGCCTGTCTTGAGCCTCAGTTGTTCCTCTGCCTTCCCACTGCCTTCACCCCCACCATCGCTGAGGCTGAGACAACAAACATTACAGACTCCCATTGAACCACAAACTTCATAACATGTCGATTGCCTCCTGTGTTCAAGAATTCCACTTGCCTCCTTCAGCGCCTAGTGTCCCTGCATTGTTCAGTCTGTCCGACTCTTTGTTGACCCCATTGACTGCAGCACACCAGGCTTCCCTGTCCTTCACCATCTCCCAGAGTTTGCTCAAACTCATGTCCATTGAGTCGGTGATGCCATCCAGCCATCTCATCCTCTGTCATCCCCTTCTCCTCCCGCCCTCAATCTTTCCCAGCATCAGGGTCTTTTCCAGTGAGTCGGCTCTTCGCATCTGCTGACCAGAGTATTGGAGCTTCAGCTTCAGCATCAGTCCTGCCAATGAATATTCAGGGTTGATTTCCTTTAGGACTGACCGGTCCTTGCTGTCCAAGGCATACAACATTCAAATACTTGATTTGGGGATTCTTTTTTCTTTTTCTTTTCTCCTCCCCTGCCCCACCCTCAGCCACACTGCTGAGCTGGCAGGATCTCAGTTCCCTGATCAGAGATCAAACCCAGCCCCAGCAGTGATGGCACCAAGTGCTAACTAGTGGACCACCAGGGAATTCCCAATACTTGTTGATTTTCATTTAAAGGAATATGATGAGAATAGAGGATGGAAAGAGTAACTTTCTAGTGGAAAAACCTGGCAGACACCATCCAAACCAACTGATCAAGGTTATCATCTTCTTTGATGTCATGTACTCTCTGATATGATGCAATAAATAGGGCATTTGACCTGTGGGGTCTTCTTCCCAAAACTCATTACATCAATCTAATCATGAGAAAACCATCAGACAAATCCAAACTGAGGGACATTATACAAAATATCTGACAGTTCAGTTCAGTTCAGTCACTCAGTCGTGTCTGACTCTTTGCGACCCCATGAACTGCAGCACACCAGGCCTCCCTGTCCATCACCAACTCTTGGAGTTTACTCAAACTCATGTCCATTGAGTTGGTGATGCCATCCAGCCATCTCATCCTCTGTCGTCCCCTTCTCTTCCTGCCCCCAAATCCCTCCCAGCATTAGGGTCTTTTCAAATGAGTCAACGCTTCACATGAGGTGGCCAAAGTACTGGAGTTTCAGCTTTAGCATCAGTCCTTCCAATGAACACCCAGGACTGATCTCCTTTAGGATGGACTGGTTGGATCTCCTTGCAGTCCAAAGGACTCTCAAGAGTCTGTTCCAACATCACAGTTCAAAAGCATCAATTTTTCCGTGCCCAGCTTTCTTCACAGTCCAACTCTCATATCCATACCTGACCACTGGAAAAACCATAGCCTTGACTAGATGGACCTTTGCTGGCAAAGTAATTTCCCTGCTTTTTAATGTGCTGTCTAGGTTGGTCATAACTTTCCTTCCAAGGAGTAAGCATCTTTTAATTTCATGGCTGCAATCACTATCTACAGTGATTTTGGAGCCCCCCAAAATAAAGTCTGACACTGTTTCCACTGTTTCCCCATCTATTTCCCATGAAGGGATGGGACCAGATGCCATGATCTTAGTTTTCTGAATGTTGAGCTTTAAGCCAGCATTTTCACTCTCCTCTTTCACTTTCATCAAGAGGCTTTTTAGTTCCTCTTGACTCTCTGCCATAAGGGTGGTGCCATCTGCATATCTGAGGTTATTGGTATTTCTCCCAGCAATCTTGATTCCAGCTTGTGCTTCTTCCAGCCCAGCATTTCTCATGATGTACTCTGCATATAAGTTAAATAAGTAGGGTGACAATATACAGCCTTGACGTACTCCTTTTGCTATTTGGAACCAGTCTGTTGTTCCATGTCCAGTTCTAACTGTTGCTTCCTGACCTGCATACAGGTTTCTCAAGAAGCAGGTCAGGTGGTCTGGTATTCCCATCTCTTTCAGAATTTTCTACAGTTTATTGTGATCCACACAGTCAAAGGCTTTGGCATTGTCAATAAAGCAGAAATAGATGTTTTTCTGGAACTCTCTTGCTTTTTCGATGATCCAGCAGATGTTGGCAATTTGATCTCTGGTTCCTCTGCCTTTCCTAAAACCAGCTCGAACATATGAATTTCACTGTTCTTATATTGCTGAAGCCTGGCTTGGAGAATTTTGAGCATTACTTTACTAGCATGTGAGATGAGTGCAATTGTGCGGTAGTTTGAGCATTCTTTGGGATTGCCTTTCTTTGGGATTGGAATGAAAACTGACCTTTTCCACTCCTGTGGCCACTGCTGAGTTTTCCAAATTTGCTGGCATTTTGAGTGCAACACTTTCACAGCATTATCTTTCAGGATTTGAAATAGCTCAACTGGAATTCCATCACCTCCACTAGCTTTGTTCGCAGTGATGCTTTCTAAGGCCCACTTGACTTCACATTCCAGGATGTCTGGCTCTAGGTGAATGATCACACCATCGTGATTATCTGGGTCATGAAGATCTTTTTTGTACAGTTTTTCTGTGTATTCTTGCCACCTGTTCTTAATATCTTCTGCTTCTGTTAGGTCCATACCATTTCTGCCCTTTATCAAACCTGTTTTTGCATGAAATGTTCCCTTGGTATCTCTGATTTTCTTGAAGAGATCTCTAGTCTTCCCCATTCTGTTGTTTTCCTCTATTTCTTTGCATTGATCGCTGAGGAAGGCTTTCTTATCTCTCCTTGCTATTCTTTGGAACTCTGCATTAGTACTCCTCAAAACTGTCAAGGTCATAAAAAACTAAGGAAGTGTCACAGACCTGAGGAGACAAAGGAGATATGATGATTAAATGTATTATGGGATCCTCAATATAATCCTAGAACAGAAAAAGGAAGAGTAATAAAAAAGCAGTGATATGGAATCAAGTTTGGAGTTTAGTTAATAATACAGTAATATACCAATGTTGACCTTTCAGTACTGTACAATGATTATGTAAAATGCTTACATCAGGGGTATAGACCTATCAGAAATCGTATGGACCTGAGGGAAGCAGAAGATATTAAGAAGAGGTAGCAAGAATACATACAAGAATTTTACAAAAAAGTTTTAATGTCTTAATGACAGATTTTAATGTCTTAATGACCCATTAAGACCCATATTAATGTCTTAATAACCACAATGCTGTGATCACTCACCTAGAGCCAGACCTCCTGGAGTGTGAAGTCAAGTGGGCCTTAGGAAGCATCACTACAAGCAAAGCTAGTGGAGGTGATGGAATTCCAGGAGAGCTATTTCAAATCCTAAAAGATGATGCTGTTAAAGTGCTGCATTCAATATGCCAGCAAATTTGGAACTCAGCAGAGGTCACAGGGCTGGAAAAGGTGAGTTTTCATTCCAATTCCAAAGAAGGGCAATGCCAAAGAATGTTCAAACTACTGCGCAATTGCACTCATTTCACATGCCAGCAAGGTAATGCTCAAAATCCTTCAAACTAGGCTTCAACAGTATATGAACTGAGAACTTCCAGATGTACAAGCTGGATTTAGAAAAGGCAAAGAAGCCAGAGATCAAATTGCCACCATCTGTTGGATCATAGAAAAAGCTAGAGAATTTCAGAAAAATATCTACTTCTGCTTCATTGACTACACTAAAGCCTTTGTGTAGATCACAACAAACTAAAAAATGCTTAAAAAGATAGAAATACCAGACCACCTTACTTGCCTCAGAAGCAACATTTAGAATGGGACATGGAACAATGGACTGGTTCCAAATAGGGAAAGCAGTACATCAAGGCTGTATATTGTCACCTTGCTTATTTAACTTATATACAGAGTACTTCATATGAAATACTGGGCTGGATGAAGCACAAGCTGGAATCATGATTGCTGGGAGAAATATCAATAACGTTAGATATGCACCTCACTTATGGCAGAAAGGGAATAGGAATTAAAGACCCTCTTGTTGAAGATGAAAGAGGAGAGTGAAAAAGCTGGCTTAAAACTCAATATTCGAAAAAGTAAGATCATGGCATCTGGTCCCATCACTTCATGGCAAATAGATAGGAAAACAATGAAAACAGTGACAGACTTTATTTTCCTGGGCTCCAAAATCACTGCAGATGGTGAAGTTAAAAGATGCTTTTGAAATTAAAAGATGCTTGATCCTTGGCAGAAAAACAATGGCAAACCTGGACAGTGTATTAAAAAGCAGAGACATTACTTTGGCTAGAAAGGTCTATGTAGTCAAAGCTATGGTTTTTTCAGTAGTCATATATGGATCTGAGAACTGGACAATAAAAAAGGCTGAGCACTGAAGAACTGATGCCTTCAAACTGTTGTGCTGGAGAAAACTCCTGAGAGTCCCTTGGACTGCAAGGTGATCAAACCCATCAATCCTAAAGGAAATCAACCCTGAATGTTCCTTGGCAGGACTGATCCTAAAGCTGAAGCTCCAATACTTTGGCCACCTGATGCAAAGAAGTGACTAATTGGAAGAGACCCTGATAATGGGAAAGGTTGAAGGCAGGAGGAGAAAGAGATGACAGAGGATGAGATGGTTGGATGGCATCACCAACTCAATGGACATGAGTTTGAGCAAACTCCGGGGAATAGTGAAGGACAGGGAAGCATGGTGTGCTGCAGTCCATGGGGTTGCAAAGAGTCAGACACAACTGAGCAACTGAACAGCAATATTACGGTGATCTGGGTGAAGGTATATGGAAACTCTCTGTACTGTAGTGCAACTTTTCGATAAACCTAAAGTTTTTCCAAAATAAAGTGTTTTTTAAAAGGAAGTTGCGTTGCTATACACCTCCAATAATGTCTCAGAAATTTTAATTTTTAAAAGATATCATTTAGAATAACAATAACAACTAAAAAATAAACAACATTTTCCTCATAGGGCTAATATCCATTAATTTAGAAAAGAATATGGAGAAGCATGGACAAAAGTGATAAGAGACCAACCCCTGAAAGTGTGATGGGAAAGTCTACACTTTTGTGTTGTGGCAGGAGTGGAAAAAGGACAGTGAGAGCAATTTCAGCAGCATGCAGAAGCAGAAACAACAGTTCAACAGATACACATAGAACACCAAGTATGTGCTATGGATTTTGTATTTTTTAATCATTTATTTTATTTTTGGCTGCACTGGGTCTCCATTACTGCTCGCGGGCTTTCTTTAGTTACAGCAAGCTGGGCTACTCTCTTGCTGTGGAGCACAAGCTCCAGGTGTGCATGCTCAGTAGTTGTGATGCAAGGGCTTAGTTGCTCAGCTGCCATGTGGAATCTTCCTGACCAGAGATCAAACTCGTGTCCCCTGCATCGGTAAACGCGATGTAAACGTGACGTAAACGTGAAGTCGCTCAGTCGTGTCTGACTCTTCAAGGCCCCATGGGCTGTAGCCCGCCAGGCTTCTCTGTCCATGGGGATGTTCCAGGCAAGAATACTGGAGTGGGTTGCCATTTCCTTCTCCAGCGGATCGTCCCGATCTAGGGACCGAACTTGGGTCTCCCGCATGGCAGGCAGACTCTTTACCCTCTGCGCCCCAGGGACGATACTGCTCTGGTGGGTGGATTCTTAACCATTGGACCACCAAGGAGGTCCCTATGCTATGGATTTTAGATGCTCTAACATGAATTAAATTTACTAATTTGTGATGTCATTGGATTGAATTTCTACCTAATACATTTTCCCTAAGGTAGAGTAGGCTGGTGTTACTGAAAATCATGTAAGTTTTATTATTTCCTTCTTTTGATCATTTAAAGGCATCTATATTATTTTCTTTGTGTTAACGAATAAAATATATCTCACATTTTTGTGAGGCTTTAGAGCTTGCAAAGCTCTAAAACATCTCCCTTTGTTACCCTGTGCATCATAGGAAAGTATAGAGTAATGCTTAAGAACTTGGATTCTGTAGACAGATTACAGAAACTGGAATAACACTCATCATGTGTGTTGATATAAGTCTTGAGTAAGACTTCTTGGTTTCCACAGCTTTAAAAATGGGGTAAAAATAGTGTCTAATTCATAGAATTGTTAGGAGAGGATTCCGTTCAGTTCAGTTCAGTTCAGTCACTCAGTCGTGTCCAACTCTTCATGACCGCATGAACTGTAGCATGCCAGGCCTCCCTGTCCATCACCAACTCCCGGAGTCTACCCAAACCCATGTCCATCGAGTCGGTGATGCCATCCAACCGTCTCATCCTCTGTCGTTCCCTTCTCCTCCTGCCCCCAATCCCTCCCAGCATCAGGGTCTTTTCAGATGAGTCAGCTCTTTGCATCAGGTGGCCAAAATATTGGAGTTTCAGCTTCAACATCAAGTGCTTGATCTGGGACCCAGCACAAATGAACAATATGTAAGTGTTAGATAAACTCCATATTGTATATTATATATACTAAGAAGGCTCTAATTTTCCTCAGTATTGTTCAGTCGCTCAGTCGTGTCTGAGTCTTTGGGACCCCATGGACTGCAGCACACCAGGCTTCCCTGTCTTTCACCATCGCCTGTAGGTGACTTAAACTCATGTCCATTGAGTCAGTGATGCCATGCAACCATCTCATCCTCAGTCATCCCCTTCTCCTCCTGCCTTCAATCTCTCCCAGCATCAGGGTCTTTTTCAATGAATTGGCTCTTCACATCAGGTGGGTGAAGTATTGGAGCTTCAGCTTTAGCATCAGTCCTTCCAATGAATATTCAGGGTTGATTTCCTTTCAGACTGACTGGTTTGATCTCTTTGCAGTCCAGGGGACTCTCAAGAGTCTTCTCCAACACCACAGTTCAAAAACATCAGTTCTTCGGCTCTTAGCCTTTTTATGGTCCAACTCTCATATCCATACATAAGTACTGAAAAAACCATAGCTTTGACAGTACGGAACTTTGTAGACAAAGTAATGTCTCTGCTTTTTAATATGCTGTCTAGGTTGGTCGTAGCTTTTCTTCCAAGGAGTTAAAAGATGCTTCCAAGGAGCAAGTCACTGTCCACAGTGATTTTGGAGCCCAAGAAAATAAGGTCTGTTACTGTTTCCATTGTTTCCCCATCTATTTGCCATGAAGTGATGGGACCAGATATCATGATCTTCGTTTTTTGAATGTTGAGTTTTAAGCCTTTTTCACTCTCCTCTTTCTCAGTGTTACTCAACCAGTAATGGTACAGCAGGAACTTAAACCATATTTATCATCTTCAAGACAAGGTTCTTTGTATTATACACATAGTGGAAAAGCAATAAAACCAAGCTAAATCAGGCCCAGGCCTGAAAAAATGATAATAAAATCTGAGATAAAGGAAACTTACAAAATCACCAATCCAATCTTCTGTACAATTCAAGAATTCTCTCTACATTCACCTAATGAATTGTCATACAGCCTCTCTGAACATCCACAATAACAGGACTCACCACCTCAAGAGGTAACCGTTCCTTTTTTTTTTTTTGCCAAATCAATCAAAATATTCTTCTTGTCTCCTCATTACTAACACTACTTCTAGTTCTGTTTAAAAAGAGTAAATCTAACTCATCCTAGTAGTTTCTGCTTTCATTGACTTTCAAATAGCAAAATTCCTGCACAAGGAAACAATGAGGCCTTTTGAGATGCCTCAAAAGGATAACGCGAGTCCAATCTTTTATTTTTCAGAAGGCATAGAACAGTGTATGTTCATTACGCCTGAGATAATATTTCAGACTTGTTGACTATTCTTGTAAAAAAACTCCATATGATTTCCAATTGAAGTATCCTTTTCTTAAAGCTCTTAAAAAAGTAGACAAACTTTCTTTTTGATTTTGAATCATCACATGTTCATTTGACATAGAGCCTTCATTATATGAAAAATACTGGAAACACAAAACTTAGTAACACATTGTTGTCATCCAGCTGTGTACAGAAGTCATCTTTTTCACTATGGCTTGAATGAACCTGTGTGTAGATTCAGAACTACTAGATTTTGTTGATAGGTAAAATTAGTAAAGATTGCCTTCAACGTGGTCAATGCAAAGGACTTGTAGGATGAATGGATGAGTGTTGATGTTTAATGTAATCTAAAAATGAGTGACACTATTTAAACTTTAATTCAAACTTTGAAATTCTTGGTCCCTTCATTTCTTAAATTTGGATATTTGAAAGCATAAGAAACCAAAATTTTGCCTTTATCTCATAGTTAGAGCCTTGGTACTATGTGTAAAGAAAGGTTGCAAGATAATCTCCTACATTTATGAATTATTTTAATCCAATTCATAAACACATACATTTTTTAAATAAAAATATCTATTTTCACTCAATGGAGTTTTAAATTCACATGTATTTGTTAGCATACTGATTTTTATTTTGTACATTTTGGGTAGACAACATTTTGGATCTGACTTTAAATTATACACTTACATGAAAATAGAATTAAATGAATCACTCTGTGGTTAATAAATTCAATGTTCTGCTTACATACAGATTGTTATAAAATTACTGATATATTCTAGTGAAAGCAGTAAAGGTTATGTCAAATAACTACTAAAAAAAATCATCATATGTAGCATTAATGATGTTACCTTAACATACCAGCTTCAGGGGCTGCATAATTGTTTCTGCCAACCTATAAATTTTTGAGTAACAACAAAATTATTGTGATTTTTCTTGCTAAATAATTCATACATTACAAAGCATGTATGTAACAAGGTCCATGAATCACTAAAGCATATAATGATCATATATCTAATGACATATCTCTTTTCATAAGATGAATTCAAATAGATTTATGTATTTAGGTTAACTAAAAAATACTGAGTTTATAAGGTTCATAATTCTATCATCATCAACATCAAAAATCTTCAAATCTTAAGAAGTACATGATTTGCTTCTAAATCTGAAAGCTTTGGTTTATCAAAATCCTTGTTTAGGCTACTTTTCATGAAGTTTTACAGCTTTTAAATTGATACTATAAATATCACTGAAGATAAATTAATAATATAATGGAGTAGTACAATGTTCATAAACTGTATTTAAAATGATATAAGTGCAACTAAAATAGCTATAAGCAATACTATATAAAACCTCATTCTGGTAGTAGCTGATATTCTTTATTCAGCAACTAGGATCTAAAAGATCATTTACCAACATTTTATGTACTTTTCTTTGGTCTTATCTTTTGTAAAAAAAATTTTGGCCATGTCATGAGACATGCAGAATCTTGATTCCCAGACCAGAGATGGAACCCATGCCCCCTGCAGTGGAAGCATGGAGTCTTAGCCACTGGACCACCAGGGAACTCCCTGGTTTTTTCTTAAATTAACTCAAACCAAGTATACCCTTTTCTTAATGCTACTAAAAATGATCCCAAATGAAATTTCATCTATTTAATTCAAACTAGGTTTCATACTAAAATTTTTAAAATTCCAAGAATACAACATATAAAATGTTATTTTAAATTTTTCTTTTAATTTCTAACATTTTTCTAAATAGTTATTTTCTATAGAAATTATGCAGTCATAGTTTATCATAGTAATATTGAATCCTTTACTAATCTTTTTTTAAATTTAATTGAATCCTTTACTAATTTATTTTCTTGGGCTCCAAAGTCACTGCAGATGGTGACTGCAGCCATGAAATTAAAAAATGCTTGCTCCTTGGAAGGAAAACTATGACCAACCTAGACAGCATATTAAAAAGCAGAGACATTACTTTTCCTACAAAGGTCTGTCTAGTCAAAGCTATGGTTTTTCCAGTAGTCATGTATGGATGTGAGAGTTGGACTGTAAAGAAAGATGAGCGCCAAAGAATTAACTGTGGTGTTGGAGAAGACTCTTGAAGAGTCCCTTGGACTGCAAGGAGATCCAACCAGTCCATCCTAAAGAAAATCAGTCCTGAATATTCATTGGAAGGACTGATGCTGAAGATGAAATTCCAATATTTTGGCCACCTGATGTGAAGAACTGACTCCTTAGAAAAGACCCGGACCTGGTGCTGGGAAAGTCTGAAGGCAGGAGGAGAAGGGGACGACAAAGGATAAGATGGCTGGATGGCATCACCAACTCAATGGACATGAGTTTGAGCAAGCTTCAGGATGGACAGGGAAGCCTGGCATGCTGCAGTCCATGAGGTCACAAAGAGTCTGACATGACTGAACTACTGAACTATGAATTTTTAAAAATTATTTTTATTTATGGTGAAATACACATCATGGAATTTATCACGCTAGCCATTTTTAAGCATACAGTGTTAAGTACATTCACATCACTGTGCAACCATCATTACCATCTATGTCTAGAACTCTTTTTATCTTACAAAATTAAAACTCTATACCTATTAAACACTAACTACCCATTTCCCCTCCCCGCTTTACTAGTTTCTAATGGCTTTATTGAAAGCTAATTCAGATGCTGTACAGTTCTTCCTTTGAACATGTACAATTCAATGTTTTGAGTATGGTCACAGAATTGTGGGGCCATTAGAACAGTTTCATCATCCCCCAAAGAATCCCCATGCCCACTATCACTTACTCCCCATTTCCTGCCAATCTCCCCAGTCCTAGGCAATCACTAGTCCAATTTCTGTCTCTACAGATTTGCCTATTCTGGACATTTCCTATAAATGGAGTCACACAATATATGGTCTTTCATGATTGGTTTCTTTCACTTAGTGTAATGTTTTCAAGAAAGCTTTGTTGGTGCTATAGCATGAATCAGAACTTCTTTCCTTTTTTTGGTTGAATATGTAATATTCTATTGTGTGAATATGCCACATTTTATTTACCCATTTATCAATTGATATTTTAATTGTTTCCAGTTCTTTGCTAGTGAATAGTGCTATGAACACTGTGTACAAGTTTTTCTGTGAACATATTTTCAACTCTCTCGAGTATATATCCTAGGAGCAGAATTACTGGGTAATATGATAACTTCATACTTGATATTTTTAGGAATGGCTGAACTTTTCCAAAGTGACTGCACTATTTTACCTTCCCACTAACAAGTTATGAGGGTTCCATATTCTCCACATTTCTTGCCAACACTTACTATTATAGCCATCCCAGTGGGTATGAAGTTGTATCTCGCTGTGGTTTTGACTCCCATTTCCCTAATGGTTAATGTTAAATGTTTTTCACATGCTTAGTAACTATTTGTATAATTTCTTTGGAGGAATGTCTGTCCAAATTTATTTTTCAATTGGGTTGTTGAGTTAGAAGAGTTTTTTATATATTCTGGCTACAAGTCCTTTTATCATATATATGATTTGCAAACATTTTCTACCATGTCAGCTGTTCATTTTCTTGATAGTCCTTTAAAACACAAAAGATTTTAATTTTGATGATCCTCAATTTATTTAGTCATTTGCCTTTTCTAACATTTATCCTTCCCCCAAATAGATTTTTAGAGTAGGCTGTATATGAAATCAGTTTCCTTACTAGAAAGCTAACGGAACTTAGAAATACACTTAGTAAAAACAATCTAGATTTATTTCATCCCAGTTGTGTGAAGAGTACTTTCAATTTGCAAGACAGTTTTCAGAAGTCACTGGATGACTAAGCTTGCATCATTGGGAACTATTGTATCCACATCTTCGTTTAAAGCAGAATTTTTCCCTTAGTATCTGATCTCTAATTTTTGTTAGAAAAAGACTCTATGGCCTGTGCTCACTACTAATAACACTGCTTATTGTTGGGAAAACTCTTGTGAAACATTTGTCAAGCACATAAAATAGTATAAAAGTGAAATATAGTAATTAAGATGTGTGTTCTATCGATTGGGTAAGCTAAAGTAATTTTTCATTACTAACATAAGATTTAATAAGTATAAGTAGTTAAAGATTCTGACTTGGCACTAGTCATTAGCATGTAATTGAACTAGTAAAAAAGATCAGTTAAAGCTGTGCTGATTACCACCTTATCTTTGAAAGGCAATTAAAGACCTCAATCATTACAACAAGATTTGATTGTGCAGCCTTTATTGGACATTGATCTTTCAGCAAAGTGCAGTTACATTTTCCATTAATTTACAGTAACACAGTTTAACTCTGATACCCTAGACTGTTGACCCAGGTGAGATGTAATGCTAAGTACTGGTTTAGGTTAAGATGCCCCAAACATCATTACTGTCTGAATGCTAAGTGCTGAAGAAAAGAAGATACCCAATCCACTAGCTTTAGGATAAGGTTTCTGTTATCTGTATTAGCTTTTAAATGAAATGAAATCCAGATCCTTGTCTTTAGGTCCTCCACTCATTCAAATGACGTTCATTCTTTAATGGAATTAAAAGACATTACTTCATGAAGAATTATAGATGTTTTGTGATTATAGTTTTGTGTGAATATAAATATAAATGACACAAAATGTATATTTTAAAAGAAATATATATGGCTTTTAATAATTAAAAATGTTTCCATTTCTCCTGAAGCCAACAATAAGCGAAATATTAGTGACCAAATGTGTGATGAATATGGACTTCCCTGGTAGCTCAGATGGTAAAGAATCCGCCTGCAATGCAGGAGACCTGGATTCGATCCCTGGGTTGGGAAGATCCCCTGGAGAAGGAAATGGCAACCCACTCCAGTATTCTTGCCTAGAGAATCCTATGGACAGAGGAGCCTGGTGGGCTACAGTCCATGGGATCACAGACACGACTGAGCGACTAGACACAACACATGTATATGATGAAAGAATTTATAACTATTTGTACAATTTGGTGTGTTAAGACATTAGCACTGAGAAACTAGGGATTTTATTATTAGCAACCTCTTTCTTGCCCCCAACTCTGTTGTTCTTTTTTTTTTTCCTGTTATGGAATCTTTATGGTGGTTCACCACTTACACAGGAAGCACGAATTTTGACCAGAAATTTCTTCAAACATTTGATCAATGACTTGTACAGAAGTAACAATGGAAGAGATGCAAGATTTTAAACTGAAATAAATCTTCATCTTCATTTTTAAAAGTTTTGCCTGGATTAAAGACTAAAATCCCATTAAAGAAGTAGATGCAGAAAAGCTGTCTGTTTCCACAATTCCTCCTCGTTAGAAAACTGCTATCCAGAAGGGCAGAGTCCACTTGAACCCTGCTTGCCATCTCAGGCATAGCCAGCATGTGCAGACAGGCTCGCACAAACTGCCTTAAGTGTGCCTCCTCCTCCCTTCCTCTCACCCTATTTTAAAAATCCTTTTCCTGATGAGGCCCTTTAAACATAAATGGAAAACAAGAATGAGGATTACAAAACCAGCATTTCTGAAATACGACTGACATTTGCTTACAAGCACATTCAAGATACACTTTTAAGGTAGAAAGGTTTCTTACTTTGCCCTTCTCAGATTACAGGTAGAAAAAACTAAGACACAAAGGAGGAGTTATTAGCCTGAAGTCAAAAAGTAAGACAGCACTGTTACTAAAAATAGAATCAGTCTCCTGACTTCCAACATTTATATTTTATCCCTTTTACGCCACAATACTTTGATGTAATATCCAACTTCAAAGAAAAAACTTAAACCATTGCTGTTCAATGAGAAGCATTTTTCAGACTAAACGGTTCACTACAAGACTTCATAAATCCAAGGAGTGATATTTTAAATATTTGAACCATGCCCTTAGCCATTGTTGAGTTCATCCTTCACCATGATCAACTCCATGAGAGCAAGAGGTCTATTGATTTTCATGTAATACAAGAAAATATTACATTTGCTTAATTGTTACACAGTGAGCACATCAGGCAAGAAATCAAGGCTCTATTTAATGCTGCAAACAGCAGAGAATTACAGAGATCAATAGGGTAGTTTGTCAAAGATGTTCTCCAAGGGGACTTACCTATCACCATATGGACAAGAAGTCACTGTGATTGTAGCTATTGAAAAACAGGTAAGCAGAGTCAGCAGTACAAATTATCAGAAATCAAACAGGCCAGTGTGAAAAGAAGTGCAACTTTACTGAAAAGCTGTATTTATAGTCTAGTAATTAAAAACCATTTTATCAGCCTTGTGTGGGGACCAAACCTTTACAGCAAGTATTGACAAGACCAGCAGCAATGAATGACCAGTATTTGACTTAAAACTTATGAGCTATAGTTATTTAACTTTGCCCATTACAGAGGAAATCAGTTCTAGCCTTCCTTGCAAAATGCTAATAGTCAGTTTTATTATTAATGAAGCTTAATGTAACACTATCTCCTTTGTGTAAGCCGTTCATTTAACTAGTGTCAAGTATATTCTTCTAGACTAAAAGTACTTCTTTGATTAAGGCGTTATTTAGAATTGCTTTTAGACAAGTGAACACTACATATATTTGAAGAACAGTTAACTCTCTGTAGCTTATTTAAAATGACTACCTTTAACGAAGCCAGTTTGTGTTACTTCCATTATTCTGGTACCTTCACCTCAATTACTTCCACTCGCTTTCCCTGATTTGTTAGAAGCACGCACCCAAATGTTGGCTAGATTGAATTTTATAAAATATTTTGCTATAAAAATGTGTAAACGTTGCAGAGCATCAGCAACACATTAACATAAAATGATATATAATGCATGTTTGTAATTATGGGAGAGATCATAAATCTTAAACACCCATTGGTTTAGAAATTAAACAGTTCTACTTAGTTCTCCCTAAATTACTCCAAATTTCTGAAATTTACCATTCGTCTGGGTATTTTGTAACTACCCCCAAGGATAAATTTTTTTTAATGACTTTGCTTTCAAAAATGCAATTAGCTTAATAAAATTCTAACGCAAAACTGCCATCAGGTCTTTAAAATTTCAGCCCACTTCCCGTGGCCAATAAGTCTATGGATACGTACCATTTCAGCTAATTGCTTTTTTAAACAGTTACCAAATTTATTTTTTCTGGGTCTTTCTAGATCTTAATTGTTCTTACAGCTTTATCAGCATGCTATTTTAACTTTTAATAAGTCTTAATTTATTTTGCTGCATTTGCATTAAGTGGAGTTGTTATCATATTTAAAAAATTAGTGTGGTATTGGATTCTTTAGGTAATAGGAAGGTCCAACATTCCACCCACACCTCTAGTACAGGAAAATGGCACAAGGGCTTTTAACACATTTCCATTTAAAATCCTGGCAGTTGAATGGTTTAAATTTCAGGTTGCAGTTAGAATTCTTACCAATTTTAGATTTGCTACTGATGTTATCTCTATCATATATTCTAAAATTCTCTACTTTTTCCAATGTTAAAGACTTTTTCTCCTTCCTTCTTTGTGTGCATATCTATATTTTCAAAGAGTTGATATATAACTACAGAATCTATAAATTACAATCATTTTTTATCTCTAGTTCAACCTAGTTATAGGAAAAAATTGGTATAATGTTATGTGTTTGTGGTTCCCATTGGCTAAACAGAGTACGCAATATATTACAATGTATGAAAAGTTTTGCTTCTTGAGGGCAATGATTCATCTTAAAGAACCAGACACTGCAGGAAGAAAAAAGTGTTTGCAAAGTTTTATTTTAAAGGATCAAAAATAAATATTGCACATACACATGAGAAAAAAATCTATTGATATTTATGTCCTTCAATGCACACTGTCAGTACATGGCACCTTCATCTTCTTTATTTAGAAAATAAACTGTTATTGGTCCATAACTGGTGTGCACAGTCTCTGTGACTCTAGCAAATAACCAGGAGCCAAGTCCATATAATAAAGTTGGAATACCTAGAAAACAAATGAATATGTTATTTGTGAAATAAACATTTATTAATCATGTACTCATATTTGTCATGGTATAAATCACATAGCACTCTTTAGCAACATCAAGAAATTATAAAGTTATAAAAATATGAGTAAACATTGACTCTACCTAAGAGGTCAATTTCATCTGTGATTGTGAAACACAGTAACAATTGTGAGAGCCCAGAGATTTTTAAAACTATAGATAAGGCTGGTGAAAACTACTTCAAGTACTTTACAAACATTAATTCATTATCTCTGAGTAATTATGAAGTAATTCTATAGTCTTTTCACAAATAAGCAAACGGAGAATATTAATTTATTTAGTTGTAGAGGCTCTTCATTATAGGCCTTGAGCTTAAAATTACTAGGTCATATTTATTGTGCTGTAAGTTGGACAGTAATACTGATGGCTAAAATAATTTTTGTACAATTTAAAAGAAACTAGGTCAAAAAGCTGTCTTCAAAATCAAAGGCAAAACCTAATTCTAAGGAAGATTTTGGTATAATAACAAGCATGAGAAAGAAATAATCCCATTCATAGTTTTACAACTGCTTTGAAAATCTTGTTTCAACCTACTTGAAATAGGTTAATAGTAGACTCCAAGAATATATTTCTTCTTTGAAATATTTCCATTTGTGATAGGCTGCCATTTGTGATACATGCAACTAAACATACACTAGTCAGAGACTGCATTAAGCCCCCTCATGGGCACATGAGAGTAAGCTGGACCAAAAAAAAAAAACAACCAACTTTCACAATTCCTATTTTGTGTAAGACACTTATTTAAAATCAGTGACTATTAATAACATTAAAAACATATGTATAAAACCACAGGCACATAAAATCAATAAAAATATTGTATACTTTGCACAAATATTAATTTTACTGTTCCTGTGTATGAGCGGAACATACATAGGACAGAAATGGACAGAAAATGTCAATTTAAAAGAAGAGCTGTAATTTGGAAAATCACTTTCTTTTTAGTTACTAGGGAAATCAACACATGCTTAGGACTAATCACATTGCTAAATTTTTTTCTTATTTTTTCTGTAAGAGTCTCTTTGCTGTGTTACGCTCTTTTTTGATTGTGTAAGTTCAA
This sequence comes from Dama dama, assembly GCF_033118175.1. NCBI lineage: Eukaryota > Metazoa > Chordata > Mammalia > Artiodactyla > Cervidae > Dama > Dama dama. Next base: position 87,009,053 of record NC_083692.1, read on the forward strand.
TGGACTACTTTGTGCTTATTCCCTGAAGCTGCGTTCCAGCCACTGTGATGCCAAAGATCAATCAGGGGAAGCATCACTGGTTGGCAATGAGATAAGGCAAAAAAAACCCATTCAGACTGGCACCTCTCTATTTTTAGGAGTATACTGGGTCACAGCTTTTTATAATCATAGGGCTTCCTGGAACTCCTGTGAAACCTTTTCACAGTATATTGCCTTCTTTGCCTGTGAATACCTCCCTGCAAATCTCTGAAAGCCTCAAAGGAATGTCACAAAAAAGGCACAAAAACTAGCATCATAAAGCTATTTATTAATCATTCAACCAAAAAGAAAAAAAAAAAGGGCAAGTGGGGATGTAGAATGGGGAAGTGGACAAGAGAACAAGAGTAAGACGGGCAGAAGTGACTGAAGAGGGAGCAGTTGAAATAAAAAATAAACTTTAATATATGTTATCACAACTTCAAAAGGTGAAAATCAATGGAGAGAAAAACAGGTTCTGGAAATAATTACTAATTTTCCAAATATATTAATAGTAAAATAAATAAAATATTACTTTTAAACCAATGATAAGGACATTCAGTTCAGAAATAGCTGGTGACACTTAAAATTGTTTTTACAGTATTTATCAGTTTCCTGTAAAATATTGATATTTTTTAAAAAAAATCACACAAATGGTCAATATTTTTTCAGCTAAAATGGAGGACTGACCAAGGATTACTAATAACTACATTAGCTCTTACTAAGAAACAACTAGGAATTGTTAATGCTGTTTGATAGGGGGTTGAGATGTGACATGGAGTCAGAAATTCTCTATTTTTTTTTAATCCTGCAGTCTACTTGCTTAATGCAGTCAGGCTAAGACACTAAATGTGAAGATTAGCCACATACATAATTAACACAGTTAAAAAATCCCAAAATTTTCTTTATAGCTTTATATTTCTTTATATTCTTATATGCTATAAAATCTATAAGGTTTGATGAAAAATTAAATTTTTTCTAGACTGTCTGAAACATATCATAACATCAAAATGAATGTGAAACTCAATTCTTTGCATAAAAATTCATTTTGAGTCAGCTGAACAGTAGGTAAACCAATGTCAAATTAAGCACTTAAAAAAAATTAGAACTTTGTAGCAAGTCTCCAATTACCCATTCATTCCAATGGTAAGTTGATTTTCTTAAATCTCAATCTACTTCCCAGCAGGATACCCAGACTGATAAACCATCAGTAAAATGTCGCTTCCATTGAAAGGAAGGCAGGCGAGAAAGGGAACAAATGGGTAAAAGAGAAATCTTTATTATTTACAAAATTGAAAAATGAATTACTTTGATAATTACTAATTTGAAAGGGAAGAGAAGGAATAAAATCCTAAGTATTTTTTAAAAGAATATATACTTCATGGTCCAGAGGCGCAATAGCACAACACAGAATAAGAAAGAATCCTATTATCTAATTCCCTCCTCTGAGACAATAATACAAAAGAAACATTACCAAATTGGTGAATAAAAAGTCCAGGGAAAAGAAAAAACACCTCCTTTTATCAGTATAAGCCAATTTGTATTAAAGCAAATACCTGAGCAGAAAGTTTTCCTTTCAGTTTAATTTAAAACTCTTATTCTCTTTTAAACAGAATTTTTAGAATTTTAAAGAGGTCATAAAGACCATTAAATCACTATTCAGCTTTCTCTTGCACACACATTAAAAAAAACTACAGCTGTTGTTTCTTTTTTAAGATTTTACTACTTTCACTACTTTTCTATGTGAGAATGTTCTGGGCCTCCTATTTTCTTTGGATTTCTTTCTACCTAAAAAGATTAGGCCCTAATCAGTAAGGTGCTCTTAAATGGTGGAAACTTTTTTTAAAAAAGGCATTGGGTACATAGTTTACCAACAACTCTTCAGTTATGCTCTTCCTAACCTATTAAAGTGTATTAACTGTACATTTGGGAAGAATGACTTTTTTCTGTTTCTAAAGATGCTATTCAATAAAACAAATGTATTCTTCCTGAATCTAGTCATCACTCTAGTCTCTCCAAATAATTCTAGATTGAATTTTCTAAATCACTACACTCTTCAACTTCTTTACATCAACCTCAAAATTAGTGGGCATGCTCTATATAGTTCATCAGCCAAATAATAAGGCATACTTTTAAAAGATTACACATCGCTAAATAATCTTCTCCTTAATGGGATGAACTCAGGACAGAACTAGTGGAGCAATGGCTCCAGAACCCCATGATTTACATATGTGAGTAATTATAAGCAAAAAATACACCTGATGTATTTAAATTTAAGAAACTGTCAAGACTACATAGTAAAAGTGTGGCTGCGTAGGGGTTGAGCTTTAATTCTGGTTCAAAAAACTGGTTGGGTAATGTGAGTTAGCTTGCACATCTAGATTCTGAATTACTGAAATATGGATTAATTTGATTATCAGTTATTAGTAGGTTCAAACATCCTAAGGCCTATTTTTCATTTACCTATAAAACATGAAAGATGCACCCATGTCAATGTTCACGCCTCTTCTGTCATTAAAAGATAATAAACATTCAGCAAGAGTAAATACTCTGACTTAGAATATTCCCATGAAAACACACCAGTATTAAAGAGGCAATCTTTTAAATTATCTTTTAAGCCTAGTATCTGAAGAAGCCAGTGAAAACCTTCAGTGGTTTTAGTAAAACTAACTTGCTGGGACTTCATATAAAGAGAACAAAGAAACTTAAAAAAGTAGTTCGCACCCACAAAGTGATGTTCATGAGAATGAAGCCTGCCATATAATCAGGCATTCTATAAAAACTTCAGAGCCATTTCCAGCGGCCTACACCCTCCTTCTTACTGCCCAATGGAAGGCTCCTTCTAGTTAACGAGGGGCTGGAAATAAGAATAAAATGCCCTCTCACCGGGAGCGGATGCAGAGAGGTCCCACTGTACAGGCCTGTCAATAAGCCCCACTTTCCGGGGGACCATTCAGGAGCAATAGCTTAGCTCTGACAAGCACCTGCTGGGCGGGGAATACAGAAGCCTAGGACCAGGGTCGGTCCTGCACGGCTGCAGAGCGGGTGGGACGCGGAGGCAGAGGCTGGGACACGCCCCAGCACTGGGCGAAGCGTGGCGAGCGCGTGCGCCCGGGCGAGCCTGCGCGGGGCCGGGGCAGGGCATCCTCGCGCCAGCGCGGTCCGATCTCGGGACCGGGTCGCAGCCTCGGAGGCAGAACGTTTGTCAGCGTGCTTTGCAAACAGAGGAGCCGTCGGCGGCGGGACGTGCTTCACCGGCCCGGGGCCACTCACCGAGGTTGACGACCTTGAGCGCCGTGAAGAACCGGTCCTGCCCGGCCAAGTCCTGCCAGGGAGCCTTGGAGCAGTGGTACTTGATGAAGGGGAAGCAGCCGGTGCGCAGGACGTGGTAGTTGGCGCCCTGCACGGGCCAGTTGAAGTGCGAGAGGCCGAACTGGTCGTTCCGGACTGCACTGTAGGGCACGCAGAAGGAGGTCCAGTGAGGCAGGCGCCGCTGCAGCAGGTGCCGCGTCAGCACCTCCGAGGCTCGGGGCTTCGGGCGGGAGGCGGCGCCCGCGGCCCAGGGCCGCCACAGCAGCAGACGGAGCACAGCCTCGTGGGCCCTCCGTAGGGCCTCCATGACCGGCCTCGCCCGCGCCCCCCGCCCCTCGGTCGCCTTACGGGCGCGCGCCCCTGGGGCGGGGCCAAAGGGCGCGCGCGCGCCCGCTCCCCGAGGCTAGTAGCGGGACGCCCAATGGGCGCCGCGCGAGTGCGCGAGCGCCCCCGGGGTGCGGCGGCGCGTGCGCACTAAGGTCCCGCGGCTTCCTGCGGAGCGAGTGGAGCGGCGAGGAGGGCCGGGCGGCGTGCACTAGCTGAGGTAGTTAAATCGTCACCAAAGACCTCATAAAGTCAATAATCCTAGGGAGGGAGTGGGGGGTGGGATTCGTGAGTTTTATTCGTTCAGGTATGAGGAAAATTAAGCTTTAAAACAATTAAATAATTTTACCCAGTGGAGTGGCAGAACTCAAGCCCGCATCTCTTCCAAGTCGTGGACTGAAGAAATCCTTCGTTGGTGGTGTTGAGGAAACACTTGAAGAAGTTGTCCTCAGGGAAGTGAGTTAAAAGCCAAGTCCCGAGATTTGCATTGACTAGTAAAGTCGGGCAGCACTTTTCAATTTAGGTTCCCTCTTTCGTGTTTTTAAGAATAAGTCCCAGATATTTCAACAGAAAAAAAAAAATTGTTTTTTAGAAAGCCTTATATATCTCTCCATGCAGTGTGCACCACCATCTCCCTCAGAGCCTGGAAAACGGCCAGACCGGGAGTCTTTTAATTTTAAGCCCTAATAATCCTGTCACCCATTATCAAACCTCTTTAGGAATACTTTTTCTCAAGTTTTGCAGCTTCTTGGGGTAAGAACTTGTATACATCTGTTTTCTAGAGAGGCATTTCCTTTTACATGTCATAAATTCATGTTTGGAAAAAAACCATACATAAATGTGTCTGGAAAGTGCTGGATGTAAATGAGATCATTATGTGTAAGCGCCATATAACCACTGCTGTTAATATTGTTGCTGAAAACTCAAGGGGAATGGAGGATAGTGTGGCGACTCTATATTCTCCAGTTTTTATTGATTCCTTCAACAAACCGTAATTGAACACCCACAACCATGTGCCAAATCTTGTAGGATAAGTAATTTCAGGGGCCTTGTAGTCACGCAGATAATTTAAACCATACCTTTATAGGATTCCCTGTTAGATAAAAGTTTTTAAAAGATTTTATGGGGAGGCACGATATAGTTAGATTTGCACAGAAATGGTTGGAAGGAGGCTAAGACAAGAATCTGGGAGGAGATTCAATACTATGATTACAAATTAAACGTTTTTAACTTTTTTAATAATGGGTTTATATTTAACATTTTAAAATTCAGTACCATTATTTTTAACACTTTTACATAATGGGTTTATATTTAATATAGTAATTCTCACCATGGAGATGTTGCTCAGTTAATATAGAGATATTTTTGTCTTTGTTAAACATTAAATCTCTTGTCCATTTCAATGTTAAATACATTAAATACGTTCTCTAAACTTTTTCCCCCAGAAAAGATAAGTTTTAATCTTTAACCAACTGTATTTAATATCTAGGTACAATATTAACTTGGGAGGTAACAAAAATCCAGTAAAAATAATGGAGAAAAGACTCCTTAGTGATACAGGAGGTACTGATTATAACTGAGCAGTAACAATTTCCTAGGATTTTGAGCAAGAGTTTCCTTCTTCCTACTGAGAATTCTGAAACTATGAAATATTACTTATGCAAATTTCAGCTATCTCACTTGTTTGACCTTCTAACTAGCAAGTGCAAACTATAGATGATGTTTTTCAGTGCATTATTTGTTGTGAAGAAAACATTTTGTTTTCCATTTAACACAATATTATCAATTTGTTCAATATACCAATTGTTCAAATATATCAATTTTTCCATCATATTGGTTTGTGCAGTCAATAACCAAGAATATGAAACTACCCAGTTTACTCTTTCTTGCGAACTTGCCGACACCAAAGCTCAGTTCTGAACCTCAATAGGACAAAGATTTTCAGGGCAAGGCTTGATTCAGGAGGGCTCTTTAAAGTCACATCTGTCCATTTCTTCTTCGTGCATATACACACCCTCCAAACAAGCATGGATCCCGGTAATGCTGAGAACCACACCTGACAAGAGAGCCGTTGTATCTCTAGTTTCTACTGCTTCAACAATAGGCAGCACCAAAGGCAATAAAAAGATGATTAGGAAAGGGTGTGTTGAAACTGATATCAGACGTTGAGATCTTGAGGTGACTGGTTCTTGAAGGCCGAAGCTTACAAAGAAAGTAGTATTTGTTTAATTCTAACTTCCAGGAACTCCGGATGCTGAGGCTAAGCGGCTCTGCATGGCAGTGCCTTCAAGGCAGTAACCATTACAGGAATTCAAATTAAATTTTAAAAAGATGGAGTTCTTTTTGAAACAAAATCTGTCATAGAACCCCAACCTATAAAGTAGATGAAAACTTGTGTTTTATTACTAAACATTTATTAAGTGCAAAATTTTAATATTAAAGGTAAATTTTTAAAATGAGACTAGTTTGTTGTTGTCTTGGGTTTTTACTTTGTTTTGTTTTGCTTTTAGCAGAAAAGCAATTTATTGGAAGGCAGTTGGATAGCTAAAATAATAAATAGGAAGTCTGCAGAACCAAGCTTAGAAATGGGAAACAATCAAGGGAGACTGGCTGGCAGAGACACAGGTAAGACCCAACAGGAGTTAGTACGGTTGGGATGCCATGGCTGGCCCACTGCCAGTAGACTCTTGACCCTGCTGTTTTATGCTCAAAATTTTTCAAAGTTGGGGGCTATGGACAACAGTTGCAATTATAGTAGCCTGAGTATAGTTTCTTTTTTTCTTCCTTTGTTAAAAATAACAGTTTATTTCTTACTCCTTTGTTTTGGTAGTTTACTATCAATAAAATCCTGATCTCTTGGGAGAAATAGACATAAGTAAGAGACATAGACATAAGTGCTTAGTTTCTTTTAAGTGATTCACCTTGAAATCTTGGGCATGTGCTTCATCTAAAGATGACAAGTGGAGATGAATTTTGAGATCTATACTGAAATGACTTAACCTCAAATTAATGCATGGAGAGTTTGTAACATATTAAAAAAAATTGACATCTCCCTTTTGACAATATAAAAATTATTTAAAAAATAAAATTTGAATCAAACATTTGGGGAACCTTTGAATTCAGTGTGAGAAATTCTACATTCTGTAGTATATAAGGTAAAAACCACTGATAAAGAGACAGTACTTATACACAATGGAATATTACTCAGCCATTAAAAAGAATACATTTGAATCAGTTCTAATGAGATGGATAAAACTGGAGCCCATTATACAGAGTGAAGTAAGCCAGAAAGATAAACACCAATACAGTATACTAATGCATATATATGGAATTTAGAAAAATGGTAACAATAACCCTATATGCAAGACAGAAAAAGAGACACAGATGTATAGAACAGACTTTGGGACTCTATGGGAGAAGGCGAGGGTGGGATGATCTGAGAGAACAGCATCGAAACATGTATATTATCAAGTGTGAAACAGATCGCCAGTCCAAGTTGGATGCATGAGACAAGTGCTCGGGGCTGGTGCACTGGGAAGACCCAGAGGGATGGGATGGGGAGGAGGTGGGAGGGGGGTTCAGGATGGGGAACACATGTAAATCCATGGCTGATTCACGTCAATGTATGGCAGAAACCACTACAATATTGTAAAGTAATTAGCCTCCAACTAATAAAAATAAATGGAAAAATAAAAAGAACTGGAAATTTACATAGGTCGCACAGCGTTGTCTCATGGAGGCTTGTAAAACAGCTAGGGAACTGAAGGATTTCTGTTGGAAGATGCTCTCCTGGAAAAACCTCATCAGTGGTAAAGGTTTCTCTAATCCAAGGCTCTTTGATTATCTCTCTTTTCTGTTCTAAGATAGGAAGTTCGTCCAAAGATTTCTGATAGATGGTGTACCACACCTAGGTTTTCAAGAGTGTTTTAATGAAATATTACCCCAACCTAAAGATAACAGAGCTGAAGAACATGACATCTAGATATCTTTTCTAACTTTATATAGTACTTCTTCCATAATTGAAATAAGATAATCTCTGAGTAAACTATAATTCAGATCAGATGCTTGATTTTCTTTTCTGTTCTAATTCTTCATAGCAATGAATTTTCAGTTCCAATTCTTCAAGTGCCCCCAAAGGGACTTAGAAGTTGTTATTCAAAAGCCTAAATCAGTGTTTAAAAACATTGCTTAGTGTATAGTAATTAAATGCATTAAATGCACAAATACTTAGTTTTCCACAAAGTATAGAGAGATGACCTATCCCTAGACAGAACCCCTTAAAAATATCTATAAATAGTGCTGCCTTGTACAGATTTTAGCATGTGCATGGGTGGTGTATCATGCCGCTCCTAGAAAGAAGCAATTTTGTATTGGTTTTGTTTTAAAGGCACTTATGACATAACAAATGTTCAGAACATGTTAAGAATAAGTTCTACAAAGTTGATAGTTTGAAATATATTAAAATTAAGAATTTCTGTTCATTAAAAGGCATTATTGAGAGAGTAAAAAGGTAAGCAAAAGAGTGAGAGAAGTATTTGCATTACATATATCTGACAAAGCATTTGGTATCTAGAACAAATCATTTTAAAAAGACACTCTGATAGAAAGCTGGCCAAAGTATTTAATGGACCCTTCCCAAAGGGGAACATCTAGATGTTCAGTAATGTGAAAAAGTGCTTAGTTTCTCTAATCATATGAGAAATGGGAACTATTAATAAAATATATACTACCTTAAATATTACACACCCATTGGAGTGGGCTAAGGTAGAAAAGATAGAAAGTACTAAGGATATGCAGCAGTTAGAACTTTTATACATGGTTGGCAACCAGTTTGGAAATTTTTTTTGGCAGTTTATTAATTAAAGCTAAATAAATACATACCTTATGACCCAGCCATACCACTCCTAGGTAGTGTGCTCAGGCTACCATCACAAAATACCATAGACCAGATTTAGCCAAGAACAAATTTATTTCTCACAGTTCTGGGGACTGGGAAGTCCAGGATCAGGTGCCAGCCAGTTGGGTTCCCTGTGAGAGTTCTCCTCGGCATATGTTTCCCTCTTGCTGTAAATACTCCCATGGTAGGCAGAGCTAACTCTGTGTCAAACTCTTTTCCAGTTAGGGTACCAGGCCTATTATAGGGTCACACCTTTATGACCTCACCTAACCTTTATCCCCTCCTCACACATGGCGACTTATCTCCAAATACCATCACATTGGGTATTAGGGCTTCAACGTTTTCAACATAAACAGTTGAAAAACTGTTTATGGGGTCACAAACAGTACATGGCAATTCCCAACAGAAATTGTGTGCATATGTTCTTCAAAAGACATATACTAGAATATTCATAGCAGCACTATTTATATTTGTAGTACTCAACCAGGAAAGTACTCAAATTCCTATCAGTAGTAGAGCAGATAACAAATTATGGCACATTCATACGATAGACTACTACACAGCAACAAGAATGATCTATAGTCACACACAGCATGCATAAACATAGGGAATAGTGCAAGAAGTCAGGTGTCAAAGTATTTACTGTTTGATTTCATTTACATGAAGTATAAAAACTGGCCTAAATTCATCTGTTCTGTTAGAAGACAGAGTAGTGATCACTACTGGTGGGCAGAGACAGTTACTAGAAGGAGTATGAGGTGACTTCTGGGGGACTGGAATTATTCTGTCTTTTAAAAAATATTCTTTGATTTTTATAGTTCTTTTTTTTAAGACAGTTTTTTAAGAGTGGTTTTAGACTCACTACGAAATTAAGAGGAAGGTACAGATCTTTCTCATAAATTCCCTGTGCCTCACATGCGTAGCCTACCACATTATTAGCATCCCCCACCAGAGTAAATGGGCTTCCCTGTTAGCTCAGTTGGTAAAGAATCTGCCTGCAATGTAGGATACCTGGGTTTGATCCCTGGGTTGGGAAGATCCCCTAGAGAAGGAAATGGCAACCCACTCCAGTATTCTTGCCTGGAGAATCCCATGGACAGAGGAGCCTGGTGGGCTACAGCCCACGGGATTGCAAGAGTTGGACACGACTTGGTGACTAAACTACCACCAGTAGCAGCAGAGTAATACATTTGTTATAGTTCATGAACCTATGGGTTATTCTCTTTCTTGATCTGATTCTTGTTAATTGGGTATATTCAGTTTGTGAACTACTAAACACATATGATGTGTGCCCTTTTCTGCATGTATGTTATACTTCAATAAAAAGCTTGAAAACAATGAGTTCTGTAATACATAATATTACCTATTAACATGTCCGATTAGTATTTATTAACAAATATGTACACAAACCATACATAGTGGACATGAGCCAAGCATGATCTCATACATATGTAGAATCTTTATCCTTGTATTGTTTTTACCACCATACTGTGAGATCCTGATCACTATATTTCTGTGTGTGTGTCTGTGCTCATAATGTGATTTAAAAGAAAGTAGGGTAGGCATGTAGATTTCAATTCACTGCTATTCTCAGAAGGAGAATTAAAAGCAAGATACTAAGTGCATATGTTAACGTGTTGGTAAAAGATAAAGGAATTATTTTAAAGGGATAGAAATATTTCCAATTAGAATTTCATTTACAGTTTCCAGCTGGAAGCTTTAGGACTTTTGATTTAAGAAAAGGAGGACCATGGAATTGCTGCTGCCCCAGTTCATATTCCAGCATGTGGTGGAATTTAAAAACATACTGCAAAGAGCCACTGTCCTGAGTCTCCTCGGAACCAAATTTGCCTAACAGTTCAGTGCCCTCTATGTCAAGCTCAGCACCAGAGGAAGTGGATGAGTTATCTCTACAACAGGAAGGATGCTCATTCATTCTTCCCATTTCTATCAGTGGCAAGCGGTGCTTGCTGCTCCATTCCTATATGGTTGTGTCTTCCCTGGGAAGGACAATATACGTTGGTTTTATGCAAAATCATTCTCTTGGAGGTACTGAGTTATGGCAGGAGTCATTAGGAAAGGAAAGAACTGCTATATTCTTATCTAGATCTTTTTGAGTCCTTCTGTGGAATTGATTGATGTTCTGAAAGCCTCCAAGGAGTCGGCTGGCAGCTGGAGCTGCTGTTAAAAAGAGTGACAAGAAGAATTACTCTGGTCAGACATTTTATTGTGAACAAAGTGGGTACAGGGATCTCTTCCAAAAGTATCTATGTCTAAGCTACTTTCAAGTTCTCCCTGCCTCCCCCACCCCACTGGAATGTAAACTTTATAAGGCCAGAGGGTTTTGTGTGTTTTCTTAACCTTTGTGACCCCAGAACCTAGTAACTTGGCGTATGGTAGGCACTCTTTCTTTGTTGAATAAGTCGGGGGAGGGGGGGGGTGGAAAGTGGGTAAAGTGAATACAGTTAGTATGTTTGAAGGATGTTGGAGAAAGGAAATCATAGTATTCAGTGTCAGTGGTTTTAATTTTAATTTTGGTAGTTGGAGAAATTAAGCTGCAGACTAGGAAACAAACTTATCTAAGATCATACACGAGAAACATGAATCAAAATTCTGGTCTCTCAGCTTTCAGTAAGCTTCTCATTAGGAAACATTTCTATGCTATTCTCCTGTCCTATGGATGCTAGAATCCAGTAGCAAGGAGACATATTTGTGACTTTTTGAAACCAAGTATGATTTGTGCTGGTAGATAACACAGTCCACTTCATGGGCATGTTTTCAATGTTACAATCTTTATAACATGTAGTCGGTGTTTGGGGAAGCATTTGAAAACATGACCAAGTAAATTCACTTTGTCGTAAAACCCATATTAGTCTCAGCTTCGTAATGTGAGCCTCGTCCTACTAACAGATTTATTCACGAATAGCATAGAGCATTTTTGTAGTAGAAATCAGATTTTCATATCAAATTCCTAAGATATTTTGGCTTTATTGCTGATCTTCAACCGACAGTGACTCTTAGCACTTTAGCTGTGAGTCTTTATGCCCCCTCTCCAGACTCACTGTCAAGTAGTTAATGATCTATAAACAAATACTGAGATGCCCTGAGGGGGCTCTCTATTTAAAGGGGCCTTGAATCATTTTATCATAGAAATACAGTAGTCTACCCACTGATTTATGATTTGTCAGTTTAGGTTTTGGAAGTGGCATTCCACTGGTATTTTCAGATGGGACAGGGTTTTAATTTACTGTTGTTGTTTAGTCACTAAGTCGTGTCTGACTCTTTAGTGACCCCATGGAATGTAGCCCTTCAGGCTCCTCTCTCTCTGATTTTCCAGGCAAGAATACTGTGGTGGGTCGCCATTTCCCTCTCCAGGGAATCTGCCCAACCCAGGTATTGATCCCAGGTCTCCGGCATTAGCCAGAGGATTCTTTACCACTGAGCCACATGGTAAGTCCTTTAATTTACTATGTGCATGTGCTTAGTTGCTCTGTCATGTGCAACTCTTTGCAGCCCCATGGATTGTAGCCACCAGGCTCCCCTGTTCATGAATTTTCCAGGCAAGAATACTGGAGTTCCACAGCATTAAATTTTATCAGTTTTTCCCTTCAGGAAGACTTCAAAAAATGTGAATATACATTTTCAGTTTCCATTATATGAAATACCTTTTGATTTGTGTATGTATATTTGTGCATATTTCATTTTTTTAAGCTAAAAGTGGCTGCAGAGGGCCGTAATGTCAGTGTAATAATACTTAGCCAGTTACTGAGTATTTATTTCATGCTAAGTAGTTTCCATCTGGGCTTCTCAGGTAGCGCAGTGGTAAGGAATCCACCTGTCAATGCAGGGGATAAAAGAGATTCGGGTTCGACCCCCTGGGTCAGGAAAATTCCTCTGGAGAAGAGAATGGCAACCCACTCCAGAAGTTCTTGCCTGGAGAATTCCAAGGACAGAAGAGCCTGCTAGGCTACAGTCCATGGGGTTGCAAAGAGTCGGACATTACTGACAACTGAGCATGCATTCAAGTTTCTACTTACTGTTTCATTGAAACAACATTCCAGATCAGGGTTTCACTTTCCTCAAGTTCAAACTGAAGAAACCAAGTGTCCAAAGTTAGAGGTTACAATAAGCTGCTCCAGTCACAGGGCAGGCAGGCAGTAGAGCTGGGACTCGAACCTTACATTGAGAGGATTCAAAACCTCATGTTTGACTTCAATTAAAAAGAATCATCTGATGCTAGACTCAGATGTAAAAGTTACTAACACACTTTAGACGTTATACAATTAGTAAGTAAACAGGAAATAGCATTATAGACCCAAAATATGGCCTATCTATGCCCAGGAGTCTATCTGACTCAAAAGGAAATTTGAGAGCACACATTATGATCCTTAGAAAAAAAAAAAAAGAATTATTTTTCATAATGGAATCACTTGCAAAATTTGTTGTTAAACAACTATTTTTATGCATATCACAGTACTTTTGAAATATCTTTAAAATTGAAAGGCATGCAATAAGGCGTTTGCCTACCATTCGCAAAGATCCCAACTCTAAGCAAGTTATCAAGCTCTAACACTTGGATTTTATTAGAGGAACCCAGGTAGAGAGTATGTAGGAATTCTTTGGACTGCTTTTACAACTTTTCTGTAAATCTAAAATTTTACTCACATTAAAAAAAGTTTGGTTTTTACAAACTTAGTTTTTAATGGAGAGAGCATCTGGCCATAGTTTGGACAGGTATGAATAATGCTGCTGCTGTGAGTCATAGGCACATTTAGTCCAAGCTAGCACTTCAGTGAACCACAACTGTAGTTCAGCTCTTTCTTTTTATTCCTTCTTGCTTTTTCTAATAAAGCAAGATGTTAAAACAAACTACATGCTCTATTAATTATATGAAGGTGAACTTGAGTCATATTTGTTACTGAAGATGATTAATAATTACCAGTTCTGCACACATTTCTGGTGCATTTCAGTAAATAAACGGGGTACATTGTTGGGTAGTAATTGATTAATTAGCACATTCATCCTACACAGCTCAGTGGTCTAAGGATGCTGAGTTTGAGATATTGCTCATAATTATTACAGGAAACAGATCTGTTCCATTTCTCAGTTTATTCTTCTGTATGCTGAGATTTTTTTTCTAATTCGAATGTTTAATGGTTCAAAACCTTATAAGTTTTATTCAGATAAATCAATTCATGAAAAATTGCTAGTCATAATCTCAGAATCTTGTTTTTGTGTGAACTAGGGTGAAAACTTTTACAAGGCTAATTTTAACATTAGATCTTGCTGTTAAACTGGATCAAATACTGTAAATATAGGGCACTTTCCCACTATGCAGGAAATGCTCATTGAGCACCTATGCGCAACAGGGGCACTGGAATCTCATTTGCTTCCCAACCATATCAAATAAGCTCAGGACTGCAAGTGTCATCGGGTTGGCACTTCGCAGCACTGAGCAAATATACAGAGTAATCTTCAGAGAAGTGTAACAGCATGTGTTGGTCACCGTTGTAGCTATAGAGCAATTTGGGTTTTTTTTTTCCTAATTTGTTGACCCAGCATGTAGTTGAGAGAGCTTTGGACAGGGAGTCAGGAGACCTGGGTTCTACTTTACCTGTATTCTTTCTTAAAGAAGCTTTGTGACTCTGGGCACATCATTACTCCCTTCTCTAAGCATGGAGCACTCATCTGTAAAATGAAGGCTTCAACCAGGGGTGATGACGTAAAGTGAGGAGCCCAGGCTGCAGAGATAGATAGACCTAGGTTCGAATCTGGACTCCCTATTACTGTTCTTTTTTATGATTTTAGGGAAATTATGTAACTTTTCTGAGTTTCTGCTCTGTTTGCTAGAGTTTATTGTAAGGACCAAATGGTGTATGAAAATAGATTGTGAACTATAAAGCACTGTGTGAATATAAGGCATTGTTAATATTACTTATAACTATCTTAACTGGTTGAGAGTAACATGATGTGTGTTGGAAGGATGTGCTGAAATGCCCATGTGCTTGATGGTGTAACAATAGAGAATTAGTAACATCCTTAAGCCATTATTAGAATGGCATTGGGTAAGAATTTTTGGTGACTCCGATGAATCTGCTTGCAATGTAGGAGACCTAGGTTTGACCCCTGGGTTGGGAAGATCCCCTGGAGAAGGAAATGGCAACCCACTCCAGTATTCTTGCTTGGAGAATCCCATGGGCAGGGGTGCCTGGTGTGCTACAGTCCGTGCACTCACAAAGAGTTGGACATGACTGAGCGACTAACACACACTAAGAATTTCTGATGTGCCATCATAATTTATTGCTAAGTGAAAAACACAGTCTGCAGTATAGTATGTCTGAAATAACCTATTTTAAAAATTATATACAAAGATAAAAGACTGTATAATAGGAACTCGATGCTGTGCAGTGCTCAGTCGTGTCTGAGTCTTTGCGACCGCAAGGACTGTAGCCCACCAGGCTCCTCTGTCCGTGGAGATTCTCCAGGCAAGAATACCGGAGTGGGTTGCCATGCCCTCCTCCAGGGTATCTTCCTAACCCAGGGATGGAACCCAGGTCTCCCGCATTGCAGGCGGATTCTTTACCAACTGGAGCCGCCAGGAAAGCCCAGGAATACTGGAGTGGTGGCCTGTCCCTTCTCCAGGGGATCTTCCTGACCCACGAATCGAACCAAGGTCTCCTACATTGCAGGCAGGTTCTGTACCAGCTGAGCTACCAGGGAAGCCCTATGAGCTCAATATGTACATGAGAAAAGACTAAGTTGTGTACATATCAATGGGCTTCCCATACAATACATACAATAAAAGAGTGCCTGCCATGCAGGAGATCCGAGTTCAGTCCCTGGGTTGGGAAAACCCCCTGGAGAAGGGGTTGGCGACCCATTCCAGCATTCTTGCCTGGATAATTCCATGGACAGAGAAGCCTGGCGGGCAGCAGTACATGAGGTTGCAGAGAGTTGGACACAACCAAGCGAACGAACACTTTCACTTTTCATGTATATATCAATATATATAAATTGAACAACTCTTTCTACTGATAGCTACTAGGAGCTGGCCTGTATCTTTATACTTATAGTCCTTTGGGTGAGACAGATAATTTAAAAATAGGCAAATCTTTTATTAAATACCATGTATTGTTCTTTGAAAAAAATAAAGGAGAGTAAGGTGATAGAGAGTATGGGAGTGCTAATTAGGAAGGGTGGTCAGGGAGGTCTCCTCTGGTCTAGGGACAGATAAACAGAGACTGAATGCAGTGAGTGAGACCCCAGAAATTTCTGGGAGAGGAGAGTGTCAGGCAGTCGAAATGGGAAAAACAGCAGCCCAGGCAGGAGTAACAGCACATGCACACCAAATCTTTAACAGTCACTAATCTCCAGGTGGTGAAATAATTGTTGATTTTTAAATTTCTTCCCTGTTCTTTTCTGTTTTTAAAAAGGTGTCCTGTGTTTGTGTTTTTTACTTGCTTTTTGAAGAAGCTATGTGATCTTATTTGATTGTTTTATCCTGAGTATATGTTTCTGTAATTAGAAAAATTAAAATATAGGTATATTGAAAGACAAATCTTACAAAAAATGCTCATAGGTAGTTTTTTTTTTTTTTTTTTATTAGTTGGAGGCTAATTACTTCACAACATTTCAGTGGGTTTTGTCATACATTGATATGAATCAGCCATAGATTTACACGTATTCCCCATCCCGATCCCCCCTCCCACCTCCCTCTCCACCCGATTCTTCTGGGTCTTCCCAGTGCACCAGGCCGGAGCACTTGTCTCATGCATCCCACCTGGGCTGGTGATCTGTTTCACCATAGATAATATACATGCTGTTCTTTCAAAACATCCCACCCTCACCTTCTCCCACAGAGTTCAAAAGTCTGTTCTGTATTTCTGTGTCTCTTTTTCTGTTTTGCATATAGAGTTATCGTTACCATCTTTCTAAATTCCATATATATGTGTTAGTATGCTGTAATGTTCTTTATCTTTCTGGCTTACTTCACTCTGTATAAGGGGCTCCAGTTTCATCCATCTCATTAGGACTGATTCAAATGAATTCTTTTTAACGGCTGAGTAATATTCCATGGTGTATATGTACCACAGCTTCCTTATCCATTCATCTGCTGATGGGCATCTAGGTTGCTTCCATGTCCTGGCTATTATAAACAGTGCTGCGATGAACATTGGGGTGCACATGTCTCTTTCAGATCTGGTTTCCTCAGTGTGTATGCCCAGAAGTGGGATTGCTGGGTCATATGGCAGTTCTACTTCCAGTTTTTTAAAAAATCTCCACACTGTTTTCCATAGCGGCTGTACTAGTTTGCATTCCCACCAACAGTGTAAGAGGGTTCCCTTTTCTCCACACCCTCTCCAGCATTTATTGCTTGTAGACTTTTGGATAGCAGCCATCCTGACTGGCGTGTAATGGTACCTCATTGTGGTTTTGATTTGCATTTCTCTAATAATGAGTGATGTTGAGCATCTTTTCATGTGTTTGTTAGCCATCTGTATGTCTTCTTTGGAGAAATGTCTGTTTAGTTCTTTGGCCCATTTTTTGATTGGGGCATTTATTTTTCTGGAATTGAGCTGCAGGAGTTGCTTGTATATTTTTGAGATTAATCCTTTGTCTGTTTCTTCATTTGCTATTATTTTCTCCCAATCTGAGGGCTGTCTTTTCACCTTACTTATAGTTTCCTTTGTAGTGCAAAAGCTTTTAAGTTTCATTAGGTCCCATTTGTTTAGTTTTGCTTTTATTTCCAATATTCTGGGAGGTGGGTCATAGAGGATCTTGCTGTGATTTATGTCGGAGACTGTTTTGCCTATGTTCTCCTCTAGGAGTTTTATAGTTTCTGATCTTCCATTTAGATCTTTAATCCATTTTGAGTTTATTTTTGTGTATGGTGTTAGAAAGTGTTCTAGTTTCATTCTTTTACAAGTGGTTGACCAGTTTTCCCAGCACCGCTTGTTAAAGAGGTTGTCTTTTTTCCATTGTATATCCTTGCCTCCTTTGTCAAAGATAAGGTGTCCATAGGTTCGTGGATTTATCTCTGGGCTTTCTGTTCTGTTCCATTGATCTATATTTCTGTCTTTGTGCCAGTACCATACTGTCTTGATGACTGTGGCTTTGTAGTAGAGTCTGAAGTCAGGCAGGTTGATTCCTCCAGTTCCATTCTTCTTTCTCAAGATTACTTTGGCTATTCGAGGTTTTTTGTATTTCCATACAAATTGTGAAATTATTTGTTCTAGTTCTGTGAAAAATATCGTTGGTAGCTTGATAGGGATTGCATTGACTCTATAGACATCTTTGGGTAGAATAGCCATTTTGACAATGTTGATTCTTCCAATCCATGAACACGGTATGTTTCTCCATCTGTTTGTGTCCTCTTTGATTTCTGTCATCAGTGTTTTATAGTTTTCTATGTATAGGTCTTTTGTTTCTTTAGGTAGATATACTCCTAAGTATTTTATTCTTTTTGTTGCAATGGTGAATGGTATTGTTTCCTTAATTTCTCTTTCTGTTTTTTCATTGTTAGTATATAGGAATGCAAGGGATTTCTGTGTGTTAATTTTATATCCTGCAACTTTACTATATTCATTGATTAGCTCTAGTAATTTTCTGGTAGAGTCTTTAGGGTTTTCTATGTAGAGGATCATGTCATCTGCAAACAGTGAGAGTTTCACTTCTTCTTTTCCTATCTGGATTCCTTTTACTTCTTTTTCTGCTCTGATTGCTGTGGCCAGAACTTCCAACACTATGTTGAATAGTAGTGGTGAGAGTGGGCACCCTTGTCTTGTTCCTGATTTCAGGGGAAATGCCTTCAATTTTTCACCATTGAGGGTGATGCTTGCTGTGGGTTTGTCATATATAGCTTTTATTATGTTGAGGTATGTTCCTTCTATTCCTGCTTTCTGGAGAGTTTTAATCATAAATGAGTGTTGAATTTTGTCAAAGGCTTTCTCTGCATCTATTGAGATAATCATATGGTTTTTATCTTTCAATTTGTTAATGTGGTGTATTACATTGATTGATTTGCGGATATTGAAGAATCCTTGCATTCCTGGGATAAAGCCCACTTGGTCATGGTGTATGATTTTTTTAATATGTTGTTGGATTCTGTTTGCTAGAATTTTGTTAAGGATTTTTGCATCTATGTTCATCAGTGATATTGGCCTGTAGTTTTCTTTTTTTGTGGCATCTTTGTCTGGTTTTGGAATTAGGGTGATGGTGGCCTCATAGAATGAGTTTGGAAGCTTACCTTCATCTGCAATTTTCTGGAAGAGTTTGAGTAAGATAGGTGTTAGCTCTTCTCTAAATTTTTGGTAGAATTCAGCTGTGAAGCCATCTGGTCCCGGGCTTTTGTTTGCTGGAAGATTTTTGATTACAGTTTCGATTTCCTTGCTTGTGATGGGTCTGTTAAGATCTTCTATTTCTTCCTGGTTCAGTTTTGGAAAGTTATACTTTTCTAAGAATTTGTCCATTTCATCCAAGTTGTCCATTTTATCGGCATAGAGCTGCTGGTAGTAGTCTCTTATGATCCTTTGTATTTCACTGTTGTCTGTTGTGATCTCTCCATTTTCATTTCTAGTTTTGTTAATTTGGTTCTTCTCTCTTTGTTTCTTAATGAGTCTTGCTAATGGTTTGTCAATTTTGTTTATTTTTTCAAAAAACCAGCTTTTAGCTTTGTTGATTTTTGCTATGGTCTCTTTAGTTTCTTTTGCATTTATTTCTGCCCTGATTTTTAAGATTTCTTTCCTTCTGCTAACCCTGGGGTCCTTCATTTCTTCCTTCTCTAATTGCTTTAGGTGTAGAGTTAGGTTATTTATTTGGTTTTTTTCTTGTTTCTTGATGTAAGCCTGTAATGCTATGAACCTTCCCCTTAGCACTGCTTTTACAGTGTCCCATAGGTTTTGGGTTGTTGTGTTTTCATTTTCATTCATTTCTATACATATTTTGATTTCTTTCATAGGTAGTTTTAAAAGCTTACTTCATCTATAAATTTTGGTTTTCATGGTTTTAATGCCAAGAATCTATGATTTGGTAGTGAGAATGAAGGAAGCAAGGGGATTTCTGTCCTGGCAATGAAGTTTAAGGAAGTGTTTTAGCCATAACAATTAGTGTGGACTTTATAGAGGGATAAAGAATCGTCCTACTTTCAGCTCCCTATTGAGGCCTCCCTACCGGGATGTCAGAAAACTTCTGAGAAAGGCAGTGCATGCCTGCTTATGGATGTGGCACAGGAAATAGTGCATTTTAGGAAATCTTTTAAAATATGGTATCAAAGCTGCCCATTTATGCAGCCTAGGGAGGACATCTGCTTTGTAGCAAAATGGTACAAAATACATCTTCCACCTCTCTTCAAGTCAAGATACAAGTTAAAGAAAAGTTCAGAGATAGAACTCTAGTTATTTGTCTCGCTGTTGCAAAAATGAAAGTGAAAGTGTTAGTTGCTCAGTTGTGTCTGACTCTTTGCAATTCCGTGGACTGTAGCATGCTGGGCTCCTCTGTTCATGGGATTTCCCAGGCCAGAATACTAGAGAGGGCTGCCATTCCTTTCTCTAGGGGATCATCCTGATTCAGGAGTTGACCCTGGGTCTCCTGCATTGCGGGCAGATTCTTTACCATCTGAGCCACCAGTGATGCAAAGTAGATATGTAAAGAAGGTATGCTCTGGTTTATACCATTTAAAGCTTTTACTCACATTTCTATCCCACCTATCTGCACCAAGATCTGATACAGGAGGTACTCATTACATCAGTTTAGATAAAAATGTTTTCAGAATAAAATGTTTTCATTACTTTAGGTAATTTGCAATATCTAAGAGCTTAGTGCAAGAAAGTGTTGTTGTTGTTCAGTCAATCAGTCGTGTCTGACTCTTTGAGACCCTATGGACTGCAGCATGCCAGGTTTCCCTGTCCTTCACCAGCTCCCAGAGCTTGCTCAAACTCATGTCCATTGAATCAGTGATGCCATCCAACCATTTTGTCCTCTGTTGTCCCCTTTTCCTCCTTTCTTCAGTCTTTCCCAGCATCAGGGTCTTTTCCAGTGAGTTGGCTCTTCACATCAAATGGCCAAAGTATTGGAGCTTCAGCTTCAGCTTTAGCTTCAGTCCTTCCAATGAATATTCAGGGTTGATTTCCTTTAGGATTGACTGGTTTGATCTCCTGCAGTCCCAGGGACTCTCAAGAGTCTTCTTCAACACCACAGTTTGAAAAGCATCAATTCTTTGGTACTCACCTTTCTTTATGGTCCAACTCTCACTCATCTCTCTCTCATTCATACATGACTACTGGAAAAACCATAGCTTTAACTTTGTAGGCAAAGTAATGTCTCTGCTTCTTAATACACTGTCTAGCTTCATCATGGCTTTTCTTCCAAGGAGCAGGCATCTTTTAATTTCATGCCTGCAGTCACCGTCCACATCCTAAGAAAATAAAGTCTGTCAGTGTTTCCATTGTTTCCCCATCTATTTGCCATTAAGTGATAGGACCGAATGCCATGATCTTCATTTTTTGAATGTTGAGTTTTAAGCCAGCTTTTTCACTCTCCTTTTTCACATTCATCAAGAGGCTCTTTAGTTCCTCTTCGCTTTCTGCTATAAGGGTGGTATCATCTGCATATCTGAGGTTATTGATACTTCTCCCGGCAATTCCAGCTTGAGCTTCATCCAGCCCAGCATTTTGTATGATGTACTCTGCATGTAAGTTAAATAAGCAGGGTGAAAATATGCAGCCTTGATGTACTCCTTTCCCAATTTGGAACCAGTCTGTTGTTCCATGTCCTGTTCTAACTGTTGTTTTTTGACCTGAATACAGGTTTCTAGGAGGCAGGTAAGGTGGTCTGGTATTCCCATCTCTTGAAGAATTTTCCAGTCTGTTGTGATCCACACAGTCAAAGGCTTTAGTACAGTCAATGAAGCAGAAGTAGATGTTTCTCTGGAATTCTCTAGCTTTTTCTATGATCCAGTGGATGTTGGCAATTTGATCTCTGGTTCCTCTGCCTTTTCTTTTTTTTTAATTTTTATTTTTTATTTATTTTTTTTCATTTATTTTTATTAGTTGGAGGCTAATTACTTTACAATATTGTAGTGGGTTTTGTCATACATTGACATGAATCAGCCATGGAGTTACATGTATTCCCCATCCCGATCCCCTCTCCCACCTCCCTCTGCCTTTTCTAAATCCAGCTTGTAATCTAGAAATTCTTGGTTCACGTACTGTTGATGTCTAGCTTGAAGGATTTTGAGCATTACCTTGCTAGCATGTGAAAAGAGTGCAATTGTGTGGTAGTTTGAACATTCTTTGGCATTGCCCTTTTTGGGGATTGCAATGAAAACTCACCTTTTCCATTCCTGTGGCCTCTGCAAGTTTTCCAAATTTGCTGGCATACTGAGTGCAGCACTTTAATAGCATCATCTTTTAGGATTTGAAATAGCTCAGCTGGAATTCCATCACCTCCACTAGTTTTGTTTATAGTGATGCTTCCTAAGGCCCACTTAACTTCACACACCAAGAAGTCTGACTCTAGGTAAGTGATCACACCATCATAGTTATTTGGTTCATTAAGATCTCTTTTTGTATAGTTCTTCTGTGTATTCTTGCCATCTTTCTTAACATCTTCTGCTTCTGTTAAGTCCATACCGTTTCTGTCCTTTATTATGCCCATCTTTCCATGAAACGTTCCCTTGGTATCTCTAACTTTCTTGAAGAGATCTCTGGTCTTTCCCATTCTATTGTTTTTCTCTATTTCTTGCATTGATCACTAAGGAAGGTTTTCTTATATCTCCTTGCTATTCTTTGGAACTCTGCATTCAGATAGGTGTATCTTTCCCTTTTTCCTTTGCCTTTCACTTCTCTTATTTTCTCAGCTATTTAATGTAAGCCCTCCTCAGACAACCATTTTGACTTTTTGCATTTTTTTTCCTTGGGGATGGTTTTCCCCCCAAATGAAAGACATTATCCTGGTCTAAAGCACATATTTGGCTTGCTACAATTTTTAGTCAAAAAATTCCTTCCAAGAGAAAATCATTAGCATTTCAGTGAACCATTTTAAATTATAAAATATTTTGTAATCATTTAATGTCACATCACTTGGAATTCTCTGGCGGTGCGGTGGTTAAGAATTCACCTACCAATGCAGGAGGCACAGGTCTGATCCTTGGCCTGGGAAGATTCTACATGCTGCTGAGCAGCTAAGCAACTATGCCACTACAACTGAGCCTGTGCTCCGAAGCTTGTGGCCAAAACAAGAGAAGCCACTGCAATGAGAAGCCTGCGCACTGTAAGGAAGACCCAGTGCAGCCTAAAATAAATAAATAAAAATTAAAATAAAATCACATCTCTTTTGAATAGTTGATGAGGGAATTAAGAGGCTGTACTAAGTCGCAAAATAGTTTTCATCCATTATTTCCAGTAGATGGAAGAGAAAGTTGGAAGAAAAAATCACCTCCTTGTGTGATACATAAAATGTACTCCTCTTGATAGGTTAATGATGGTGGCATAGAATCACAGAACATTGGAACTAGGAGGAAGTTTAGATATCAATTATACTTTCTTATCTTACATGCCAGAAACCAAGAACTAGACAGGAGAAATTACTTGTCCATTAAAGAAAGAAACGGAACTAATATCCATTAAGACATTTAAATCTACAGCAGATGGTTTATATATATATATATATATATACCCCATGTTCTGTATTGTGCTAAGTCACTTCAATTGTGTCTGACTCTTTGTGACCTATGGACCGTGCCTTCCAGGCTTCTTTGTCCATGGGATTCTCTAGGAAAGAATACTGGAGTTGGTTGCTGTGTCCTCCTCCAGGGAATCTTCCTGACCCAGGGATCAAACCCGAGTCTCCTATGTTTCCTGCATTGGCAGGTGGGATCTTTACCACTGGCATCACCTGGGAAGCTCATATATATTCCATACCCATTTAGAATAACTACAAATGCCTCCTAATCACTATCTGTTCCTCCAAACATTTGCAGGCGCAGGTGCCAGAAGAATTTGTCCTTTTATGCATCTCTGTTTACATGAGTAGGTATCACAGAAAAGTCATGGCTTGGATTTTTGAATACTCAGACTAAGGGTATTGAGCTTAGAATACCCTACCATGGTGCTAGGGAACAAAGCTATCTGGTGACAGCTTTGTGAACTTGGAGCTGTGAGCTGGTTATGGTATCCCCAGGTCATGTCCCTAAGTTCATTATCACTCAGGATTGTAGAACTTATGGTGAAGAAACTCATATTTTGCTTTCCCAACCTCCCCCAAATTAGATTGTGTCATTTGTTCCATTAATTAAAAAACAGGTTCATTATAAGAAAATACAGAAAGAAAACCCCCCACCATTAAGAAGTAAGCACTGTTAACATTTGGGGGGTTATCCTTAAAGTATTTTGTGTGTGTGTGTGTGTGTGTGTGTGTGTGTGTGTGTGTGTATACAAATATGCACACATTTTTTAAAAGTCATAATTTGGAGTCACAGTTTTCAGGCTGTATTAAAATATGCATTTTTAGTTTGTAATAAATATTTCATTTTCTTCTAATGTAGTGTATTCTCCTAGTACATGATTTTTTAAAAACAGCTTTTTGAGGTATAACTGACATTCAAACACTGCATGTACTAAAGGAGTACAACTTGATAAGTTTCGACATCTAGGAAGTGATTTTCAATATAGTGAAGCCCCAGAAGTTTCCTTCTGCCCCTTAGTAATCCTCCCTTCTCCTGCTATCCCACTTACCACCCCAAGCACTATTATTGATCTGCTTTTTGACACTGTAGCTTGTATTTTCTAGAATACTTTGTAAATGGATATGTACTTTTTTAATTAAATTTTTTCATTCAGCAAAATTATAGTGAGATTCATCCATGTCTTTAAGTTTCTCCACAGTTCACTCCTTCTCATTGCTAAGTAGTATTTTACTGTAGGATATTGCACAATTTGTTTGTCTGTCCACTTGTTGATAGATGTTTGGGTTGTTTCCAGTTTGGGGCTATTACAAATAAAGCTGCTGTGAACATTCATGTATAAGTCTTTGTATATGCTTCCTTTTCTCTTGGGTAAATAACTAGGAGTGGAATGGCTGGATCATATATTAAGCGTAGGAACACAATTTTTTAAATGACTGAACAGAGGTCCTTTATTTAACCATAATTTTTAAGAATATTGTTGAACATTTAGAACTTTATGATTTTTCACTGCTGTTGAAAATGACATATAACTTTTTGACTTAGGAATATGGATATAGATATTCAACTTGAGAACAAAAAACACCCAAGATAATGAGTAGAAAGGCATTGTGAAGAAAACCTGGAGATAAAGAATATGTTGTTAGAAAATTCTGAGTTTTTTAATGACTGCAAAAGAAGTATTTTGTGTCCTCTGCTGGGAACTAAGGGCTTCCCAGGTGGCGCCAGTGGTAAAGAATCTGCCCTGCCAATGCAGAAGACAGAAGATACTTGGGTTCAGTCCCTGGGTTGGGAAGACCCTCTGCAAGAGGGCATAGCCACCCACTCCAGTATTCTTGCCTGGAGAATCCCATGGACAGAGGAGCCTGATAGGCTAGAGTCCATGGGTCCCAAAGAGTTGGACACGACTGAGGCAATTTAACACACAGGCACATTGGGAAGCAAAGTGGCATGAATTTTTAAATGAATCAAAATTTGAATTTAAATTTGAAGTTTATTTTGCTGTTTTGTTGTCAAGTTTATGGAACCATGATTTTATCATAAGATTCCTTATGAGGCAACTGCAGTAAACTTAGGTGTGGCCTTTTGTTTCTGGGAGCTATAATTAGCCATCTGGTATACTTTTTAACATTTTGTTAAATAAAAAAAATCTTAAAATGTAGCATTTTACTCACTTCTCTTTCTCTCCATATATGTATAATCACACATACATGATATGTATGATGATAAATGTGGAAAATGTGGAAGTGAGACAAAATATTTACAGAATGGAAAAGGAATGCTTAGGGGGAAACCACCATCATAAAACCCCCAAACCAAAACACACTTATGCATAGATGCCAAAGCTCTATTTTTCCGTGTTATGTTTTAGGGTTTTCGTGTAACAAAACAAAAGTTGTTTTTACCAACAGATTTTTAAGCAGCAGTGACATGCTTATTATTTACTGTTTTGGTATCTTTCCCTCATTTACATAAATACCCCAGAAACCAGCAGTTTAAAACTAATAAATGCAAGGGCCCTCCATCAAGTGCAATAAAGTTTCATAACCATGAGTTAGACTGTTAGAGTGAAAAATAAACCTATATATGTGGTTATGAAAGGGCTTTCTTGGGAAGTGCATAATCACATTTCAAAGTTAGAACTTCAATTTGGAGTTGCAATGTAATAGTGATACTTAAACATTTATGCAGGATGCTTCATCTTTACAACACTTTCCCAACATTGGTCAATTAATCTCTACTGCTTCCCTAAGGAGCAGGTCATTTTTCTAGTTAGAAAGTTGAGAAAAGTATGGCCAGTTTAGAGAAAGGCAGGGCTGGGGAGACAGGTTTCTAGTCCTTATTATTCTGTGACTCTTTGGGATGTAACTCTTAGTAGAATGCATCAGTATTCTGTTCCACAGAATTAGCAAAAAACAAAGACGGAAATAGTAGCTCAATCTGTCTCAGGCTTTCAGACACAGCCCTTACCCTTGTAAGGCACACTTTTTGGAAAGAATGGGATACAGAAGAGCCACAGCACATTCATTTCCTCTGCATTTACCACCAATTGGACCAAACTTCTTTCAGTGAGAAAGGTGAAGTTAAATGCTTCCTCCCTCCCTGCAACTTCTACCCTCACATTATCTTGGCAACTTAATTTCTAGTTTTCCAAATAAGATTTACTATGATTAACACATTTAAAGAGTTGAACAAATGTGTTCTGCACATTAAAGCCAGAGGAACAGTAAAACAAAACTAATGAACATTTACATTTTTGGAAGTATAATTAATGTATGCTTGAGAAATTCTTAAAGATAAATGTTTAAATGTTAAAATACTTATTACCTTCCCCACAGGGACAGTCTTAGGAATTAATGAGATAACAAATGTAAAGTGCTTTGAGCTCTTTAGAAGAAAGGTGGCAGATGCATAAAAATGATTATTAATTGTTAAAAGCTACAAGATGATAACTAACATATTACTTAGGATAAAATACATCTTTTTATACTTGAAAAATAGGATGCTTGTGATTCTTGGAATGCTTCCCAAACTCCTCCCAGGTTACTCTATATCCTCTTGGAAGTCTTTTCCCATTTCTTAACACCCATCTTTCCAGTGAAACTCTGGGGCATGATTTCCTATATTCCAGATTCTCCCACACACCTATCATCAGTCCTCCATCTTACAGATCCATCCCCATAGAATTCTACTGACTGATGCTACTTTCTCTTCTGATTTATTTGATCATGTAGTTGTGATGCTTCACAATGCTGTCAGTTGCCCAAGTTTATGTTATGAGCAAGAAACGTGTAAGTTAAACTATCTTTCTATGCTTTAAGCAACACAAAAGAGTAAGTCCCTTACGCAATCTGGGACAAGTGAAACTGAACTTTCTACTTTATTTCAGTTCAGTTCAGTTGCTCAGTTGTGTCTGACTCTCTGCAACCCCATGGACTGCAGCATGCCAGGCTTCCCTGTCCTTCACCAACTCCCAGAGCTTGCTCAAACTCATGTCCATCGAGTCGGTGCTGCCATTCAACCATCTCATCTTCTGTCTTCCCCTTCTCCTCCAGCCTTCAATCTTTTCTACCATCAGGGGCTTTTCCAAGAGTCAGTTCTTCACATCAGGTGGCCAAAGTATTGAAGCTTCAGCTTCAGCATCAGTCCTTCCAATGAATATTCAGGACTGATTTCTACTTTATAAAACATGCTATTAATAGAATTTGTGTTGCATGTGTGCTAAGTATCTTCAGTCTTGTCTGACTCTTTGCGACCCTATGAACTGTAACCCTCCAGGCTCCTCTGTCCATGGGATTCTCCAGACAAGAATACTGGAGTGAGTTGCCATGCTCTTCTCTAGGGTATCGTCCCAACCGGCATCTCTTGTGTCTCCTGCATTGGCAGACAGTTCTTTACCACTAGCTCCAAATGGGAAGCCCAGAATTTGTGGTAAATGAGTTTAAATCTCAAATTTCATTCAGCCTGAGACACGGGGTGAGATACCTTCACTAAATCTCTGTTTTCTCATATGTAAAATGAAGACAGTAGTATTATTTCTCCATATGGTGTTGTTGGAAAGATATAATTAAAAAATTTATATGAAACTTCTAGTACAGTACATATCTAGCCAACAATGGGTTCAATAGAAGGTAAATGTAAGTGGATAGTGAAAAGTAGTTAAGCAGAAAGCACAATTTGCCACTGAACATCATTTATTTAGTTTCTTGAAAATCAGTATAAAATAGGTAATATATAAAAGGAGATAATTATCATCATCCAGTAATGTGCTCCTAAATGTTTAGTTGAGTTTGCTTCTCAAACCATCACAAACATTCAATATTAAACGATGGGTCATTTCTCTCACAAAGATAGCTCTATGGTTAAATGTATGCTTTTCCCCAAAACTTCCTGAAAATGGCAGTCATTTTCAAAAAATCCTCTTATTGACAGAGATTTCAGTTTCTCATTTAGAATAGTAAAAACTCAGTAATTTATATTGATTAATTTTATGTTTAGGACACATTGTACACATATACATGATTTTTTTTTTCAAACTTAGTTTACCAATAGCACAGTATCTTTGCTATTCATATATGCTAAAAGATAATGGACTATGCTTCTTTTCAAATGTTCTGTAATTAACACATTTCACTAATTTAATCTGGTCCTCTGGCTTCTTTCAGGTAATTACTTGAAGTGATTGTTTTATTATACCAATTTTTCTCCTTTGATTTTGAAGCCGTAGCTTTTTAGGTAGAGACCCTGACTCTCAATCACTTTCCAGTGAGACCTTAATCTGAATATAAGGCCCGAATTTGGAAACAGGCATTCTGTGGTGTCTGTTAATGATAGAGGCAAGAAGGAAAGTGCATTGTTTGAGAAACTGATTATGTGGGTTAAAAAAAAAAAAGGTACGGGAGAGTGAACTCATTTTACTCTTGCCAGCAGCTTGAGGCTCAAGAGTGCTAATCAGAATTCACATATAAAAACTTCCCTGATAGATTTTAACAGTTTTGTACTGTTAAGAGGGGGATCTCACTATGTGAAAGATCCACTGCTGTGCTGAACAAAACAGAGACAGTTTTCTTTTAAAGTCCAGAGCAGATGAGAGCCATAAGGAGACAGAGGGTTTCATTTACTCTCAGGACACGATTGTGCCAGTGAACTAATGAGTCTCTTGGACCTTATGTTGCTCTGGCTTCAATCGAGGCGAGACTCTAATGGGCATGTAGTACTTCCTATCCGTCAAGTGTCTGGACAATGGGCCCCTCATATGGATTAGAGCGATCTGGCAAGAAAAAGAGGTCATCCTTGTACCTAGCACAAGCAGGAAACCTGGCTAATTAGTCTACTTCCAACTATAGCAAAACAAAAGCTGACACATACACACACAAATGTTAATTGTTTTGCAGAAATTTAGCCTATAGCTGAGGCAGAGTTAACACATTATTGAAATTCCATAGGTAATAAATACCCCTCTTTTCCTCAACATACTCAAATAGTTTTAAAGATATAAAGGTCATTCTTTAAAACAACTCTGTGATTTTTGTGACTTGCATATTTCACCCTTCAGTTAAGCTGGATGATGTAGAAATACTTTCAACAGTTACAAAGCAAGAGTGTCAACACTGCATAATTTTAACACTTTGCCCTTTAAAAGGTACTGTTGAATTAAGCTTGTAAAAATCCTACTGCTGTATTAATGGAGAGCTAGAGAATACAAATGTTTATTCAAGAATGAGGGCTGAGTTACATTGTTAAACTAAGAGCAGATGCTGCCACCTAGATACATTCTGATTCTTTATTTAACTAGATGTTGGCTTATTTTACTTTTTGAAAAATGGCAACAACAGACAGTAGTGGCTTGGCACAATAAAAATACAATGAGTGACAAAAGATCACTTTACAAATCCCTAGAAATGTAATTTTCTTGGGGAAAAAGAGACATTTCCATTTTGCCAAATAGAGAGGATTAAGCCTTTATTCAATTTTTTACATGCAGAAGACAAATTATTCTTAGGAATAGGAGGAGAAAACTTTATAGAATTTATTTTTTTTTTAAAGCTTCACAATCCTGAAGTTTATAAAGAGAGAGATGCAGAAGTGATATTAGTAAGACTTGTAACTTTCTTGATAGCTTATTTCTTCTTGTGTTTGGGAAGAGGAAGAGATTGATTGAAATGATAACACAAATAGGTTTTGGTTTGATAAGTAAAGATTACTTAATAAACAATTTTTAAAGAAAGAATTACATTATAATCTATTCTGTTACCCTTCCTAGAAGAGAAAGCAAACTAACTTTCCCTTCCTTTTATTCCTAACAGAAAAATGAATGTTGCCCATTTTTTGGCTTCAGATTGGAATCCAAAATCAGTAAAGTGTTCCAGGATCATTCATTTATCAGGTTTAGAGAGGGTTTTTAATGTTTGGACTGTAGGTTTTCTTCAAATCTCAACTTGTTTTCCTCTGTTACTCCTAGAATGGCTTCAAGGTCATCAATGGCAGTCTGTAAATGAACAATGAAAATAATATTTGTTACTTAAAGACCTCTTATAAGTCTTCCATCCAGTCCCTCAAGCATTTGCTCCTTTTTGAAGTTAACTATGGTTTAGATCAGTTCTGCTAGAAGTGTGTTCCATTAACCAGCAGCCATCTATTAATTGTTGGTTATCAGTCTTAACGGAATGGGTTAAAAACTGAGAGGAAGAACTTGGAAACCTTTATAGAGATTTTTGTGTCTATTAAATATAATAAAAAATGGACTTCTGTTTAATATGTCTTTGATTTTTTTCATTTTATTTTTCTAGTAATTCATTTTTGTTGTATTTCACATATGTATTGATGCATAATAGATCAGAAAAAATACAACAAACAGGTCCTTCATTGCAGTTAATTTGAGATGCCCTGGTCTAGTCACCCTAAAAGGAGGACTAGTAGACTGATGGGAGCATTTATTTCCATTGATTTGGGGAGGAAAAGTGGCACATTTCCCTGCATTTAGTTTTTTTTTTTTTAATTGAGGTAAAATTCACATATCATAAAATCCATCCTTTTAAAGTGTATAATTCAGTGGGTTTTAGTATATTCATAAGAAACCATTATTCTATGTTATTCCAGAACATTTTCATCACTTGAGTAGAAATTCAATACCCATTATCTGCCATTCCACATTTTCTACCTCTCCTACCTGCTGGTAACCTCTAATCTATTTTCTATCTCTATAGAATTGCCTACTCTGGACATTTCATGTAAATGAATCATAAAATATGTGGCCTTTGTGTCTTAGCATAATGTTTTCAGGGTTCATCCATTTTGTAGCATGGACCAGAACTTAATTTCTTTTTTATGGCTGAATAATATTTCATTGTATCTGTTATCTATTTCTACTTTGGTTGTTTGCACTTTAGGTATTATATCTAAGAAACCATTGCTAACCATGAGATCATGAAGATTTATACTTAGTATTCCAAGATATGAAATATTATTCATTTAATATGATATAATGGAATTCACCTATTTATCTGTTGATGGGTATTTGGACTGTTTCTACCTTTTGGCTCTTATGAATAATGTTTCTATGAACACTAATGTATGTTTTCATATGAGCATATATTTTCAGTACTCTTGGGTATAAAACTAGGTGTGGAATTGCTGAATCATATGGTAATTTTGTTTAACATTTTGAGGAAATATGAAACTATACATGGCAATGACACCATTTTATATTTCTGTCAGCAGTATATGAGGGTTCCAGTTTCTCCGTATCCTTATCAATGTTTGTTATTATGTCTTCTGGATTGTAGCCATCTTAAGTGTGTAATGGAATCTTGTGGTTTTGATTTGCATTTCTCTAATAACTAATGATGTTGAGTGTTTCTTCATGTTTTTATTGTGTATTTGTATATCTTCTTTGACAACAATCTATTCCAGTCCTTTGCTCACTTTTTAATTGGGTTATTTGTTTTTCTGTTGTTGAATTATAAGAGTGCTTTATATACTGTAGACACTAGAGACATCATATACATGATTTGGAAATAATTTCTCCAATTCTGTAAGTTGTCTTTTCACTTTTGTAAGTAGCCTTTGGTATACACAGAAGTTGTCAATGTTGATGGAATCCAATATAGTGTTTTTATGTCGCTTGATTGCACTTAACGTATCATATCTAAGAAGGCATTGCTAACCACAAGGTCTTGAAGATTTCTACCTGTTTTCTTCTAAGAATTTAATACTTTTAACTCTTATATGTGTGTCTTGAATCCAATTTTACTTAACTTTTGTATTTGCTGTGGAGTTGAGAGGTACAACTTCATTCATTTGCATGTGGATATCCATTTGTCCCAGCACCATTTATCAAAAAGACTATTCTTTTTTCATTGAATGGGCTTGGCACTTGTTGAAAGTCAATTGACTGTAAAAGTGAAGGTTTGTTTTTGGACTCTCAATTCTATTCTATTCATCTGTATGTATATTCTTATGACAGTACCACATATTCTTTATTACTGTAGCTTTGTAGTAAGTTTTTAAAATTGAGAGACCCTCTAACTTTGTTCTTTTTTCCCAAGATTATTTTGACTATTTTGGATCTCTCAAATTTCCAAATGAATTTTAGGATTATGTCGTCAATTTCTACAATAAAGCCAGCTAGGATTTTGATCGGAATTGCAATGAATCTGTGAATCAATTTGGAGAGTACTGCCATTTTAGCAATGTTAAGTTTTCTGTTCCATAAACATAGAATGTCTTTCTACTTATTTAGGTCTCCTTTCTTTTATGCTGTTTTGTAGTTTTCAGCAGACAGGTCTTGTACTCATTCTGCTAAACTTATTTGTAAATATTTTATTCTTTTTTATTTAAAAATTAATTTTAGATTGTTCATCGCTGATGTATGGAGATACAATTGGTATTTATATTAATATATTGATATTGGGTCTTACAAACTTGCTGAATTTATTAGTTCCAATAGGTTGTTTCTGAATTCTTTAGGATTTCTATATACAAGATCATGTCATCTGTGAATAAAGATAGTTTATTTCTTTCCAATCTTGGTGCCTTTTATTTCTTTTTCTTGCCTAACTGTCCAGGCTAGAACGTCCAATGTAATGATGAATAGAAGTGGTGAGAGCAGACATCCTTGTCTTGTTCCTGATCTTGGGGGGAAAGCTTTCAGTCTTGCACCATTAACTATGATGTTAGCTGTGGGTTTTTCCCAGATGCCCTTATCAGGTTTAAGAAGTCACTTTTTAGTCCTAGTTTGTTTGAGTGTTTTGTTTAATCAAGAAAGGGTGTTAGATTTTGTTAAATGCTTTTTCTGCATTACCTTTTTTATTTGGCCTTTACTTTGCTGGTAAATCTTTGTTTACAAACTGAAAATACTTATTAGGCTGTCATTAGGATAGTAGACAAAAATACTACCAAAAACAAATCTATTACACTTTTTAAGTTTTTAAAAGTTATTCCTATTTTATTGAGATTTAAAGTTTTTACCTTTGGATCTTCTACCAAGGGTTAAAAAAAAAAGTCAAGATAACAGTGATTCACATGAGATGCAGAAAACATGAGATATTTAAAAGCTACTTAAGAATATCTGACTTTTGATGATTTTTAAAGTCAGACAAAGGGCAGAGAGAAAAGGCCTTATTTTGTCAATAGCAGTTGGCTCTGCCAACCTCAAGTCCAAGGTTGGAGTCTACTAAGTCTGCATGGTTTGGGGGATAAACTGTGTGCCTTAGGCTGCTATAACAAAACACTGTAGATGGGGTGGCTTAAACAACAAAAGTTTATTTCTCACATTTCTGGAGGCTGGGAAGTTTGAGGGCAAGGTGCTGGCTCTTTCTGTTCCTGGTGAAAGCTCTCTTTCTGGTTTGCAGACAGCCATCTTTTTGCTGTGTTCCCATTTAGTGGGGAGACAGAGACAGAGAAAGACAGAGAGAAAGAAAGAGTGCAAGGTCTCTGGTTTCTTATAAGGGCACTAATCCCATCATGAGGATCCCACCATTATGACTTCATTTAAACATAATTACTTCCCAAGGTCACCTTCTTCATATATTATCATACTGGGGATGAAGAGTTCAACACGTGAACTTGGGAGAACATAGTTCAGTCCACAGCACCATCTGATCCTGACTATTAGCTGTATTTGGACAGACTAAACTGATCACGTGCATATAGGCTCAGAATTTTGCACATCATGGTAACGGATGAAATGATGCTAGCTGGCAGGAACTTAGAATATAAATGATGAGCACAGATCCTTTAGAAAGACCAGTGGAAGTTGATGCAACACATAAAATCACTCTGAAGAGCTAAGCATTACTATCATTATTACTGTTATAGAGGGACTCTTGAGAGTCCCTTGGACTGCAGAGATCAAACCAGTCCATCCTAAAGGAAATCAGTCCTGAGCAGTCATTGGAAGGACTGGTGCTGAAACTGAAGCTCCAACACTTTGGCCACCTGATACAAAGAACTGACTCAGTGGAAAAGACCCTGATGCTGGGAAAGACTGAAGACAGGAGGAGAAGAGAACAACAGAGGATGAGATGGTTGGATGGCATTACTGACTTGATGGATGTGAGTTTGAGCAAGCTCTAGGAGTTGGTGAAGGACAGGGAAGCCTGGTGTGCTGCAGTCCGTGGGGTCGCAGAGTCAGACATGACTGAGTGACTCAGCTGGCTGAGCTGGGACTGGGCCCTAGCTCAAGGAAAAAAATATTCAAAATTTTTATTTTTATCATGCTTTTGTTGGTCTTTCCATTTAAGAGAAAAATCACATGTGGTTTCTGATTGAATCCCTTGAGTTACTTGACCCATTCAAACAAGATGAAGGCTGACTGGGAACCAGATGCACACTCCAGTGAGCAACATCAAGCGTTCGTCTCTGTCTAGCTGATATTTTAAAAATTTTGGTATATGTTGCTCTCATTTTCTAGAGTTTAGAGACTTCTAGTCAATTACACATGACTGGATTTCCTGAAGCAACATCATTAGGTGATGTTTGGAAGCTTCAAAATGTTATGATGATATACCTGTCCCACTTCAGCGAAATGGGGTGGAGCAGATGGCTTACAAATATACTGAGGTTTTCTTCTGTTTCTCCCTATACACGTTGTCCTTCCTGGAATCTCAGAACTTTTCTGGCTCTAGAAACTTAGACTTCCCAGGAATCCTTAGCCAGATATCGTATTATCTGAAATATAGGTAGATTATAGTTAGGATTTTTGGTTGTGACAGTCTCTGTTTTGGCTCCATTGTGGCACTTCAGCGTCACCTTCAACATCAGAGAGCCCTGTTGTCTTGTAAGTTTAGATTTGGAAATGGCAGCAAGTTAAAACAAGTCTACTATATTTAAAGAAAAAGTTTCAAACTATTAAATTTAACTAACAGGTTCAATGGGAACCTTACAATATTGACCCTACATGCTGTAAAATATGTACCGCTTACAATGAAAAAAAAATGGCTTAGCACTTGTTTACAATACAGCATGAGGTATTTTCAGCCCTTGTATAGAAATTAACCAGGATCGTTAGTTAATTAACACCTCACCTTAAAATTGGTCTCGCCTTGCATATTAGGTGCTGATATTTCTTGATGGATGATGAAGAGATTGCGAGCAAAGGTCATGAGGACCCCCTGGAGATCCTCACCGATTGTTCTGTTAATGATATCCAAACAAATGAGTTTACCAACGATTCCCCTCACATGCCTAGAAACAATCACCCTCTCTTTTGTGCCTGTCTGGTGATGGAATTTAATGAGTATTTTCAATCTCACAAGGTGGCAATCTTCAGGGAGATATGAAAGATGAGGCTCCATTTTAACTTGTCAACAAAAAGGATTTGTGTAATAAATATTTTTTATTAATCAACATAGCAGAATGTAGGAATAGGTTCAGTCATTTCTAGCAAAAGGCTACCACTGAGCTAGAACACTAGTATTAGCTCATTTTAAAAATTGTTAGTTTAAGAGAATTGTTTCTGAGTGTAATTCATGCTTAACAATTTACTTGCCTACAGAGACATTGGCACCTCAGTATTCTGGAGATTTTCATCTAGGGTTTATTTTCTATTTCATGTGTACAAGTGATTCCTGCTACTTATGAATGCATCCCATCTATTTGCAGAGGAGAATGTGCCCCATTCATGAATACCTGTCTTTATAAAGCTGAACACACATTTAAAGACTATTTCAGAGAACTTGGAAACCATCCTGTAGAACTAAATTATGGTCAGTGAACATTCCCAAACCACTAGATCATTGTAAATTTTAACTTGGAAACAAAACTCCAGGGTATTTTTCTGGCAATTATTCAAACTTTTTTTTAATCAAAGGAAAAAATAGACTAAATGAATGGATTAATTTTTAAAAATTGTTCTGTCCTGAGGGGGTGAACCTAAAGAGCTAATGCCTATTAAGGAAACTGCAAATAACTTTGGGATTACTTCTTTGCCAGTTATTATCTGTAAAATAAGTCACCTTAGAGTCAGGCTTAGACCCTTTTGGAATGGCTTCCTTACAGCCTGATTGGGCTTTCCTTGGATCAGGTTGGGAGTAGCAATCTTCCCAGTTCCCAGGAGACCAGAGCTCTATGCCCTGCTACTGACTTTGTGACTTTGGGGAAGTTACTTGAGCTCTCTGGGTCTTCATTTCTTTTCTCTGAAATGAAGGAAGTGGACTAGACAAGTACTTCCAAACTTCTTGAGTTATATTCCCCAAATCCAAGGACCACGTACTCCTACCCCTTATAGCTACTGAACATTGGTATCTTTTCTTTTCATAGAAAAAACAATAGCCAAAGGCAAATTTTTGTTGTTGTAGTTCACTCATTAAGTTGTGTTGGATTCTTTGCTACTCCATGGACTGCAGCACTCCAGGCTTCTCTGTCCTCCACTATATCGCAGAGTTTGCTCAAATTCATGTTCAGAGAGTCAGTGATGCCGTCTAACCATCTAACCCTCTGCTGCCCCCTTCTCCTTTTGCCTTCAGTCTTTCCCAGCATCAGGGTCTTTTCCAATGAGTCAGATCTTTTTCAGTGAGTTGGCTCTTCACATTAGGTGGCCAAAGTATTGGAGCTTCAGCTTCAGCTTCAGTCCTTCCAATGAATATTCAGAGTTGATTTCCTTAATGATTGACTGGTTTGATCTCCTTGCTGTCCAAGGGACTCTCAAGAGTTTTCTCCAGACCACAGTTCGAAAGCATCAATTCTTCTGTGCTCAGCCTTCTTAATGGTCCAACTCTCACATCCATACATGACCACTGGGAAAACCATAGCTTTGATTATATGACCTTTGTCGGCAAAGCAATGTCTCTGCTTTTTAATATGCTATCTAGCTTTGTCATAACATGCCTTCCAGGGAGCAAGGAGATGGTTTATGTATCTTTTAATTTCATGGCTGCGGTCACTGTCCACAGTGACTTTGGAGCCCAGGAAAATAAAATCTGCCTCACCCACAGTAGTAGATATAATGGTCATCTGAATGAATTTCATCCATTCTCATCCATTTTATGTATTTTCCACTTTTTTAGAACCTTTTAAAATTTTTAATTGTAGGATAATTACTTCACAAAATTGTGATGATTTTTGCCATACATCAACATGAATTGGCCATAGGTAGACATGTGTCCCCTCCCTCTTATACCCCTCTCCCCCCTCCCACCTTTTAGGCTGTCACATAGCACTGGCTTTGGGTTCCCCGAGTCATACATCAAACTCCCACTGGCTACACGTTTTACATATGGTAATGTGTATGTTTCAATGCTATTCTCTCAAATCATCCCACCCTCTCCTTCCCCCACTGTGTCCAAAAGTCTGTTCTTTATGTCTGTGTCTCCTTTGCTGCCCTGCACATAGGATCGTCAGTACTATCTTTCTAGATTCCATATATATGCATTAATGTACAATATTTGTCTTTCTCTTTCTGACTTATTTCGCTCTGTATAACAGGCTCTAGGTTCATCCACCTCATTAGAACAGACTCAAACGCACTCCTTTTTATAGCTGAGGAATATTCCATTGTGTATATGTACCACAACTTCCTTAGCCATTCATCTGTCTATCCCATCCATTTTAATTCACTGACTCCTGAGATGTTGGTGTTCAATCTTGCCATCTCCTGCTTGACCACATCCAATTTACCTTGATTCATGGACCTCACATTCCAGGTTCCTATGCAGTATTGTTCTTTAACAGCATCGATTTTACTTTCACCACTAGACACATCCACAACTGAGTGTCATTTCTGGTTTGACCCTATTGCTTCATTCTTTCTGGAGCTATTAGTAATTGCTCTCTGCTCTTTCCCAGTAGTATATTGGACACTTTCTGACCTGGGGGCTCATCTTCAGGTGTCAAATCTTTTTGCCTTTTCATACTGTTTATGTGGTTTTCCAGGCAAGAATACTGGAGTGGGTTGCCATTTCCTCCTCCAGTGGACCATGTTTTGTCAGAACTCTTCACTATGATCTGTCCATCTTGGATGGCCCTTCACCACGACAAGGCTGTGATCCATGAAGGGGAAAGGCAACTTTAGAGTCATTAATTTTTTTTCATTTTTTTCTGTTTTTAAATTATGAAAGTATGATAACACATTTACAGGAGACTTGGAAAACACAGAACAAAGTTACATACAGTTCTACTATATTTTACAAGTTTTTAAGTAGATAAATTTAGATTTTTAATTGGAGTTTCAATATCAAACTCTCAAAAAATTAATCGAATGAACAGACAGGAAAGTAGAAGG